>NC_053424.1:26966120-27136185 GCF_007990345.1 Gossypium hirsutum
GATGAATTTTGGGCTAAGATTGATGAGGACCCGGAGAGCAAAATTTTGGTTAGAAAATATCATTAGGGTATTTGATGAATTATTGTGTACACCCGAGAAGTGCATAAAGTGCACAATGTCGCTCCTACGAGACTCAGCCTACCAATGGTGGAATACCCTTGTGTCGGTTGTACCATGGGAAAAGATTACATGAGAGTTCTTCCAGGAGGAGTTTCGGAAGAAGTACATTAGTCAGAGGTTTATAGACCAGAAAAGAAAATATTTTTTAGAGTTGAAGCAAGGCCGTAGGACGATGACTGAGTACGAACGTGAGTTTGTGAGACTTAGCAAATATGCACGGGAGTGCTATCTACAGAAGCTATTATTTGCAAGAGGTTTGAAGATGGTTTGAATGAAGATATTCGTATATTAGTTGGCATCTTGGAGATAAAGGAATTTGTGGCACTTGTGGAGAGAGCATGTAAGGCCGAGGAATTGGCCAAAGAGAAGGGAAGAGCTGACATCGAATCTCGAGACTTAAGGAAAAGACAAATGGGAAAATCACAATAGCCCTCATCTAAGAGACCGAGAGGTTTCCTACCTGATCAAATGCGTCAGTGGGGTTCTCAAATAAGAGCAAGAATAATCAACACACGGCGTCTAAAGCCCAAACCACTTCTGTCGCAAGTGTTGGTAGTGGTCGGCCAAACAGGCCAGAGTGTTCACAATGTGATAGACGTCATTTCGGCGAATGCTGAGTGAATGAAAGAGATTGCTTCAAATGTGGATCTTTGGACCATTTCATCTGAGACTATCCCGAATTAGATGAGAAAGGGAAAAAGCAAGATGTGAGGGCGAGTAGTGCTCCTACGAGGGGTAGACCACAGAAGAACCCAGGCAGTGGGGCTAGCAGTAGAGGTACCCCTAGAGATTCAGCTGTGAGGTCTGAGGGTTGTGCACTTGCAAGTACTTATGCCATTCACGCTCACGAAGAGGCATCTTCACCAGATGTGATTACAGGTACTTTTTCTCTTCACGATGTTTTTGTTATTGCTTTAGTTGATCCGGGGTCTATTCATTCCTATGTATGCATGAAATTAGTACCCAGTATGAATATGTTTGTTGAGTCCACCGAATTTATGATAAAAGTGTCAAACCCGTTAGGTAGGCATGTGATAGTTGATAAAGTATGTAGAAATTGTCCTTTGATGATTAGAGGTCATTGTTTTTCGGCTAACCTCATGCTACTACCGTTTAATGAATTTGACCTAATTCTTGGCATGGATTGGTTAACTGTTCATAATATGATAGTGAATTGTGGTAGCAAACTCATTGAAATGAAATGTGAGAATAGGGATATTATTCGGGTTGAATCAGGTGAACCAAATAACTCACCAGTACTGATTTTGTCTTTGATTGCTGAGAAATATTTGAGAAAAGGGTATAAGTCCTACCTAGCATTTGTATTGAACACCAAAGAGTCAGAAGTGAAAATTGAGACAGTGCCAGTGGTATGTGAGTATCTAGATGTGTTTTCGGAAAAGTTGCCCAAATTACCTCCAACCAGAGAAGTCGAGTTTGGCATCGAGTTGGTCCCTGGTATGACACCTATCTCGATTGCTCCATATATAATGGCTCCAACGGAGTTAAAGAAGTTGAAGGCTCAGTTACAAGAGTTAACAGATAATGGTTTTGCAAGACCGAGTTATTCACTGTAGGGTGCTTCGGGACTTTTTGTAAAAAAGAAAGACGGGTCGATGAGATTGTGTATAAACTACCGACAGCTCAACAAGGTAACCGTGTAGAACAATTATCCCTTTCCAAGGATTGATGATTTGTTCAATCAGTTGAAGGGAGCCACCGTGTTTTCTAAGACCAACTTAAGGTCAGGTTACTATAAGTTAAGGGTTAAGGAGAAAGATGTACTGAAAACCACATTCAGGACGAGGTATGGGCACTATGAGTTTCTTGTTATACCTTTTAGTTTAACAAATGCTCCTGCAATTTTTATGGACTTAATGAACCGTATTTTCTGACCATATTTGGATAAGTTTGTCGATGTTTTTATCGATGACATATTAATTTATTCGCGTGATGAGAGTGAGCACGCAGAGCATTTGAGGACAGTTTTACAAACCCTGATGATAAGTAGTTATACGCCAAAGTTCAGTAAGAGCGAATTTTGGCTTAAAGAGGTCGGATTCCTAGGACACATTGTGTCTGGTGATGGGATCAGAGTTGACCTAAGCAAGTTCTTGGCTATTGTTGAATGAAACCGCCGAAGAATGTGACAGAGGTTCGAAGCTTTCTAGGTTTAGCTGGATACTACAAAAGGTTTGTGAATGGATTCTCTATGATAGCCACTCCGATGACAAGGTTGTAACACCCCGTACCCGAGACCGTTGCCGGAGTCAGACACGAGGGGTTCGCAGACTTAAATCACTTATTTTTCACAGTCCATTTTAAAAATTTACAGACAGCTGACTAACTGCGTCACTGTCACCTTAAAAATCATATCTTGAGTTTCAAAACTCGAAAACCAGTTTCGTAATTTTTCCCTGAAACTAGACTCATATATCCATACAAAAATTTTTTTCTAGAATTTTTGGTCAAGGCAATTAGTACAGTTTATTAGCTAAAGTCTCCCCTGTTACAGGGTTCGACTACTCCAACCTTCATGCATTACGACTTATATAACTCCCTGTACAAGGCTTCAATACTTATGCCGTTTATTTCTAATGAAACTAGACTCAAAAAGGAATCTATACATATATGGCATGACTTCTAATTATCTCTGGTTAATTTATAATTAATTTCCAAAGTCGGAACAGGGAATCCAGAAACCGTTCTGGCCCTGTCTCACGAAAACTTTAACATCTCATAATATACTGTTCATATGATCGTTTCGTTACTTTCCTATGAAAATAGATTCATCAAGGTTCGATTACATAATTTATTCACTATTTAATTTTATTCCTACTAGTTTTTAGTGATTTTTCACATCCACACCACTGCTGCTGCCAGCATCTATTTTTAAGGTAAACTTTACCTATTTCCTTGTCCTCCATGGATCAACTAGAGTTTGTCATACATAACACCAAAAGTGATCATGAATAACCATTCCAATGGCTAACCGTTACCAACATTTCCACACCTCTCGACGAACAACATACAAAACGATTATAATGCTATAATCAAAGTATATTTAAGCCATTTTCGCATGGCTATCCAAATTTACACAAAACCAAAGGGCACATGACCAACAACAAAAAGGGTAGTCCTATACATGCCATTTCAAAGTTCAACCAAAAGTGTACCAAAAGGGGCTTTGATAGTGTGGGCGACTTCGACTTCACTAATCCCGAGTCCGATAGCTGACGAACCAAAATCTATAAAACAAAGATTCAAAGAAACGGAGTAAGCATTTAATGCTTAGTAAGTTTTGAGCCATAAAATTTGACGTAACTAAAATGTAGCATTCATATGGCTAAACGGATAATTTCATATGCACAAATTTTCAATATCATACTTACTTCACACTACCAACCCTTATATTCATACACAAAAGATCAACTTAGCCAAAGGCCGGTAGCTCATTTATCGACTGGGCGAATACTATTTGTAAGGGATCAACTAATTCAATGCATATACGAACATACCTCATTGCTGGGATTTTTCGAGCATATTAATTGAAACTATAACAGCAAGGTCGCTCATTCCCAAGCCAATTACCTTCGGGATTTAACCGGATATAGCTACTCGCTCGAATGCCTTCGGGACTTAGCCTGGATATAGTACTTCGCACAAATGCCTTCGGGACTTAGCCCGGATATAGTAACTCGCACAAATGCCTTCGGGACTTTGCCCGGATATAGTAACTCGCACAAATGCCTTCGACACTTGCCCGGAACTAGTCACTAGCGCAAATGCCTTCGGGACTTAGCCCGGTTATCATCCAAATAAGGCATGTTGACTAGGTTAGGCTGGTTTTGGTGACAAAATTGGTTGAAAATAAAATTTAATAAAGAGAGAATGATATTTTATTTTCTCTCATCTTCTTCCCACCGTTCATACCAACAAAAGAGGGGTTTTTAAGCTTCAAAAATTTCAGCAACTTAGAGCCTTCACAAGTAAGTGATTTTGATGATTTTCCTTGATGAGTTTTGCACTTTTAGAACCCTTGTAACATAAGCTTTCAAATAAGAGGACTATTTTGCAAAATGGTTGAAAGTCTAGGGTTTTACCATGAGTGTGTTTATGTTGTTTTCTGAAATTTTATGGAATAAAATGAGTTATGGTAGTGTAATAAAAAACATTTGTGAAGTAATTTCCATGAAAACCCTAACTAAGGACGATTTTGCATAAATTGTAAAATAGTTAATAAATGTGTGAAATAATGAGAATTGTGGGCTGCTTTTAGTATAAAAAGTGATTGGCTAGGTTTGTTTAGTGAGAAAATGTGATAAAAATCAATTTTCAAACCTAGGGGCAAAATAGTAATTTTGCAAAAGCTTAGGGGCAAAATGGTCATTTTGCTTAATTTTAAAATGTTGAGTACTTAGATTAATAAAATGATTAAATTCATGAATTTTTATCATTATAGATCAAGAATTACAAAATCCGGGCCTAGATCGGGAAAAAGTAAAACTAGCGGAATAAGCCGAGATAGCCGCCAAATTTTGAATACTGAGGTAAGTTATATGTAAATAATACAACTACATTGTCAATATATGTGTTTGAATTGATATAGCATAAATTGCTTGTTTGTGGAAATAATTATGTATTATGAAATTTTGAGATAGTAGAACTCCCGTTTAAACCTTAGGAAATAAATCGGATATTCATACCGTGACATTCAGATCATTTCTGTGCTAGTGTATGACATGTCTAGGACATACATCGGCCAAATTACGAGAGCCAGTGTAAGACCATGTCCGGGACATGGCATCAACATTGAGACGAGAGCTAGTGTAAGACATGTCTGGGACATGCATCGGCTACATGATGTGTCAGTGTAAGATCATGTCTGGGACATGGCGTCGACTTAGTGTGAGAGCCAATGTAAGACCATGTCTGGGACATGGCATCGGTATTATACCCTATGTCTGAGGCTTAGTGACTATCCGATAATATTTCAAATGGTTCAACGGTGAGGGTTATAGTTTAAGTAAAACGAGAAAAGTATAACCATGTTATAAGTGATACAGGTACCTAAATGAAATGCATGAGATGTGAGCTTAGTATATGCTATGTGAATTGTGTTGGCTTACTCTAGCATTTGATTCATTTTGTGTAAGGCCATGAAAATCGGAAAATGTTGAAAGTTTTTTTATGAATACAAGAAGTTCTTTCATGAATGAGTAATTTATTGGTTGCTTAAGTATAAATGAAATGTGTGAAAGCCTTAGTTATGGTTGCCTGGTTGAGAAATCATATTAAGTTAGACTTTTATAAGTTGATTGTCATTAAATCATGTTTCAAGGTAGCAAAAGGCTTGGTAAATAGCCTTATATTGTCTACATGGCTCTTCCCTCTTTCGTGAATGCATAGTGGCTAAGCCTACTTTTCTTTCTAAGAAAGTCCTTTACAGGATCGAGCGTAATAAGTGTAACGTGTTTACCAGCAGGACTATCTGTAGACACACGGCCAACCCCATTAGATGTTGTCCGGCCGTGTGTCCCCTGTACGTAAAAATTTCAAGTCAATATGCATGGTAGTAAACATATGGGCAGAGACACGACCGTGTATCTCAACTGTGTGAAGGGCACAGCCGAGCACACGGGCATGTGCCTTGGCCGTGTGACCCTTAAGGATTATTGATGTCAGAAACAGAATGTCAAGGTTTTTAGACACGAGTTAGGACACGGGCGTGTCATGCCCGTGTAAGAGACAAGGGCGTATGTCAGGCCGTGTGAAAACCCCTGTAGGTTCGAAATTAGAATTTAATTCACACGGGCGTGTTGCCCATCTATACGGACGTGTGTCCTACTTTAAAGTTCATTTTCTTAGTGTTTGCTAAAGCATCCGAATTGGTCCCGAGTGGTTTCTAAAATGTGTTTTGGACCTTATAGGCCCTTAATAAGAAGTTTTAGACAAAGTTTGAAAAAAAATTTTAATATGACCGAGTCTTAATGACATCAAAACGTGGAATGCATGTGTTTGAGTTTAGTAATGCCTTGTATTCTATCCTGGCGTAGGGCACGGGTATGGGGTGTTACAATAAGCATAAATCTTGATAGTTGATATAACTCAATCTGTACCATTGAATTTGAGAGAGCTCAACTATGAATAGAGGCTTTTCTTCTCATTTTTAATCACTCGATTGTAAACCTTCAAAGTAATAGAATATTTAAGAGAGAATTTACTTGAACACTTAGTATGTGCTATTTTTCTATGGCTTTTTTTTCGTTCGTGAGTTCTTTCTCTTTTGAGTTTGTTTTTTCTTTCTTTCAGTGCCTTAGAGAATTTCTATCAAAAATTTTCCTTTTTCGAGTGTTACATTGGATTAGGCAGATTTGAACCCAAGAAATTGCCTAAGGTTGCACGATTTTCCAGACTAAAGTTCTAGCCCCGTGACAGTTGGTACTAGACGCGTTTGAAGATGCCAATTTAGATGAAAAAAGGAGGAGATAAGTAAAACGTCCCAGTGGAGAGTCGTAGAAGGTTCAAGAGAAATAGCAAGTTGAACGATATGCTATCGCCTTTTGAAAGAATTTCAATGCCTCTATGAATGATTAGAATGAGAAACTAATAGAGAAGAATGGTTCTCTCGAAGCCATGGTAACGACTTTGAAGGAACAAGTTGTGGAGCTCAAGAGACAGCTCACTATTTGTAAAGTTGCTCTGGGTAATTGGATGTTGGTTTTGGCTCCTAAATAACCTAGCCAAAAGAGTTTAGGGGGACGAGGTCCACAAGAGATGTAGACAATTTTCTCTAGGGGATGGAATAATACTTCCGTGTGATGGCCATCAAGGATGATGCCACTAAGGTAAAAATTTATTATATCTATTTTACTGATGTCACTCTCTTGTGGTGGGGTCATAGGTCTACAAATGAGAAAAAATGTGAGGTTGCAATCAAAACTTAGAAGGAGTATCAAAAGGAGTTCAACCAGCAATTTTATCCACAGTATGCTGATAAGGAGGCTCAAGCTGAGTTGTACCAGATTACACAACAAGCCACTATTTAGGAGTATGTTCAAGAGTTTAGTGAGTTGATGCTTCAAATCTCTAACCTAAGTGAGAAACAAGTATTCTAATGGTTCAAGGATGGGTTAAAGCCTTGAGCAAAGCAAGAGTTGCATCGTCAAGGTATCATAGAGATTATTATAGCCATAATTGAAGCAGAGTCCTTTATCGAGCTTGGTCTGAAGAAAGATAAGTTTAAGCCTTCCAAGCCTAAAGAGACAGACAATGGTGGGGGAAACAATGAGGAAGATTGAAATGACAATGGTGGTAACGGTAAGAATTATAGAAATGGGAAACCACCTAGTGGGAAGTGGAACCCTAACAACAAAATGAAGGGGCCAGTGAAATGTTTCATTTGTAATGGTTCGCATATGGTAAGGGACTGCCCAAAAAAGTAAATGTTTTATGCCATAAAAAAAGATGATGTACTACACAATGCAACGATCAGACTTGCTTCAATTGTGTATTCTATCGAAGCCAATAAGGTCAGAGAGAATAAAAAGAAGTCAGTTAAGTGTTTCTTATGTAGTGGTTCGCATAAGATGTGAGACTATTTAAAGCGATCTAAGATGTCCGCAATCAATAAAGAAAATGAAGCAGAGCGTGTTGAGAGTGAGGCTTTAAAGCTTGGGTCGATGATATTCAATTCTACTAAGGTGAAAAGGAATCACAAGCAGAAAGGGTTGATGTATGTGGACATCAAAATCGCATGTCAAAGAATGAGTGCTCTTGTTGATATAAGGGAGTCAAACTTATTTATATCAGAGATAGCCATGGGTAAAATTAGTCTCTCAGTTAGCAAAATGACCAAGAAGATCAAGACCTTAAATTCTAATGAGGTACCAACTGTGGGAATAGAACAAAGAGTTGAGTTATAGACCAATTAGTGGAAAGGCAAGAAAGACTTTGAGGTAATTCCCTTGGATGATTATGACTTTGTTCTGAACTTGAATTTCCTTGAAAAGGTTAATGCTTTGTTGGTTCCTTTTGTCGATTGTTTATGTATAATAAATACTCAAAACCATTGTGTTGGTGAGTCAAGACACAAGAGGTGTAACCAAGGTATTGTCAACAATCCAGCTAGTCAAAGGTGTTCTGTATAGTAAGAACATCGACTTGGTGGATTGGAGTGCTAAAGAAGCCCCTTTGAAAAGGCTAGAGAGGCAACAAACTGATATGCTACCTGTTAAGTTATCAGTGGGGCTACCACCTATGAGAGATATGGGTTGTGCATCAAAATTTGGGAGATAATTAGTAATGCAAACTGGGCAATTAGAGCAAGTAAATGCAACAGGCGAGGTACATCTCAAACGCTTTTCTAGTGTTTTGCATTTTGACATACCATTGGCTTGACAAAAACACAAGGGCCCTTTTAGAGTTCTGAAATGGGTAAGCCGAAGGGTTTACATACCAGAGTTAGTAGCAATACTCAAGTTTAACCCTGTTGGAAAAAATATGGTTCAAAAACGGCTTTCTTGCACAATAGAAAAATTAAAATTTTGAAAATCAAGCCGATTTGTGATATTTATAGCAATAAACCCTAAATCAAATTTGCATATATGTTTTTTGAATAGATGGATCCCTGTCATTCTTGGATTTTAACCAAACAAAATTCTCCTCTATTCTCGTACCGCGAACTGCTTTGAGTGTGGGCTCAAGGAATTCGAATCAAAACACAAAACTAGAAATAGTTTTCTTTGTTTAAGTGTGAAAACAAAAAATCTCTTCTTAAATAGAAATCGATAGAATTATTATTCTGAAAAATATATTTAATAGTTAAGAATAAATTCTCTATTTTACAGCAGAGTAACGATATCTTAAAATTGTGTAAATAGCCCTGCCAGTGCCATTTATTTGTAGGGAGAGTAGGTAAAACCCTTGTTGAATTCTCAAAGTTTATTTCAACTAGAAAAATAAACTCCTAGTCTATCTAGGAGTATAGGGGGTGACAGCCCTAGTTGATAATACTAGGATTAGATATCCCCTTCATTACCATGAGGTCTAACACCCTAAAACCTGACCCAGAAGTTTCGACTGGATTCTGGAGGTCACATTGGCCACCAGAATGACTCACAACAAAATACCGATCAAATTTTTTAATTTCATTTCGAAAACCACTTTTCCTTATGTTTAATGAAATCCAGGTATTAAATTTATCTTTCTTTAACCAAACTTTGGTTTAATCATCACTTAAATTAGTTTAAAACCTAATCAGCACTTGTATCACTTTGCAATCAAATCATTTAGGAGTTATGCAAACTGAAATTTCAAAACCAGTTTGGCAGCGAAAAAATTGACATCTTACTTTATTCATAAATCCAAAATTTACTACTTGAAAACTGATAAACCGTAATTTATACATATTTTTACCCCATGCTTAACACATTTTATGGATGATTTTTCCTTAGAATTGGTGAATTCGATGCTCCTAATGCTTTAATTTCATGTTTTATACTTAGGTGAGCATAGGAGAGTGAAAGGAAGGAGAAACTGGCCAAAAAAGGAGAAAATGGGCCAATGTACGAAATCAACACGGCCTAGACTTCCTCACACGGGCAGACCAAACTGCTGTGTCAATTTGACAGAATCGAAGCACGACTCACACAAGTAGAACACACGCCCGTGCCATTCTAATAGGTTCGAGCACGGCTTGAAGTAGTAGAACACAGGCGTGTCCCTGCCAAGCCCAAGTTGAGTCCAATTCGGAAAAGGCTAATTTCGAGGGTTTGATTTGATATTTCAAAATCAGAAAGGCACTTAGGTTTAACCCGCTCAATCCACAAAAGCCTACCTTCACAATTAACACTTAGTGAACCCCCTTGAGTCTAACAACCCATTTCTTGTATTACCTTTAATATTAACCTTTAACTCATTATTGTTGAAATCTTCTCAGTTATTTTGATCCATTTTTTTGTCGATATTTGATTTGAATAAATTGCTTAGCTATGTCCTGTTCTTAATAGTTAAGTTATTTGACTTGTTCTTAAAAAAATGTATGTATACATATTAGTAGTAGTGATCTTTTGAGCCAAAGAAGTTAAATTTCATATTCTGAGAAGAAACTCTGTTGTACGCGATTAATGACTAGTCATTTTTCTAGTTGGGTAAATTTTCAATTCAATATCGATTCTAATTTTTTCTTTCAGCTTGTGAGCACACCCCCTAACCAAGCCTCATTACAACCCTCTAAAGACCTTTTGATTGATGTATCATCTCAATTTATAGCGGGGGAGATTTGATTTTCATGCAAGCCTATGGTAATGACTTTTCATTATTGACTATTGAGTGCTTCATTTATTGTACTTAAACACATCGAGTGATTTGAGTGAATCTTTAGTGAGGATGTGAAACTCTGTGACATTTTGAATCAAAGGTAATTACTTAGACGAGGGGAGACACCTATATTTTCATGATAAAGTGCTCAACCTGGAATGTTTGAAACTTTGATGTTCTTTTAGTTGAATTTTCAATGTATGATTACCTATGGATTATTTTGAGATATTATCGATAGAAATTATAAGTTGAGAAGGATTTATTTTGATTATGAGCTGAGGATTTTGCTTGAGGACAAGCAAATGCTTAAGTGTGGGGGTATTTTATAAACCGTACTTTATACATATTTTTACCCCATGCTTAACACATTTTATGGATGATTTTTCCTTATAATTGGTGAATTTGATGCTCCTGATGCTTTAATTTCATGTTTTATACTTAGGTGAGCATAGGAGAGCGAAAGGAGTGAGAAACGGGGCAAAAACGGAGAAAATGGGCCAACGTACAAAATCAACACGACCTAGACTTCCTCACACGAGCAGACCACACGGTCGTGTCAATTTGGCAGAATCGAAGCACGACTCACACGGGTAGAACACACGCCCGTGCCATTCTAATAGGTTCGAGCATGACCTGAAGTAGTTACACACGGGCGTGGGCCTACATACACGGGCGTAAGACAAACGAACGAAGCTAGACACGGTTATGCGACACGGCCGTGTGCATCTACACGCCCAAGGGACACGGGCATGGACAAAATGTCAAACACGCGTAAATTCAAAATTTGCGAGTCACACGGGCAAAAATTGGGGAACACTAGTGTGTTCCTTGGCCTTGTGCCCCAAAATCTATAAATAGGCTGCACTATTCATTGTCTTCTTCACCCAAAAACCCTAACCCTAGCCGCTGCAAGTCCACACGCTCTCCCTACCACGCCCGTGCGCCGCTTGCCACTCCATTTTTGATGCCAATCTCTCTTCCTTAATGTTTGTTTACTCTTTTCACTTCTATTTTACTTATTTCTAATGCTTATTATCAAAATAGTCTTCAGTTTTCTTGTACTATTTTCATTTTTGCTCATTATTCTATCATTTAATTTGCATTCATAGGTTACTTAGTATACATTGCATGTTGAACCGCGTTATTAAGAAAGCCTCATTCTCTTGTCATACCCATGCCATTACTATGCTCATTCTCATGCTATTACCATGCTAATGTCACGAAATTATACTATCAAATTATTTTTGATTAAGTTGCTAGTAGTTGTGACTGAGATTATTAGTTCTAATTTTTGACTTCTGCCGTTTTGGATTTGCTTTCGTCTTACCTTGAACATTCCTCACGACAAAATAATGGTTTTGCTTGTAGGGTTACCATGTCATCTTTACGAGGAAAGAAAACTGTTGTCCTTGATTCAAAGAAAAGGAAGGGAGTGTCATCTTCCTCAGGTCCTACCGCAGAAATTCGCCACCCTTTCTTGCAATTCCCTATCGGGCCCTAAGAAGAACATTTCCAAATACTCCGGGCCCGACCTCTAATTGCAGGCCACTGCATCGACTGGACTGTAATAGAACAAGTTCAGTTGGCTGATGCAATTCGGGCCCTCCTAACCACCGATCTTTGGGAGGTTTTCTTTGGGATCATCGAGCCAACATATCTCGAGCTCACGATGGAATTATGCTCAACGTTTCATCTTCAGACCGTAATGATGAACTACGATGATCCCGGCACGGTGCAATTTTTCCTAGACAGATTAGTCCGCCAGCTCAGCGTCCCAAAATTCGGTACTGCACTGGGCTTATATATAGAGGAACTCAAGGAGGAGAATGACTTAGATACTCTCAATCGTCATATCCATCATTCTCCTTCACGGTGCTAGGACGCACTAGTACCAGGTTCAACCACCTATAATCCTAGCCGCTCCAAGGCATTGGCTCTCCCTCCATCTCTGAGGTACCTACACGCCATTTTGGCTCACACATTAATAGGAAGGCGAGAGAGCACTGGCGTCGTCAACACTCACAGCGCCTACTTTCTATGGTGTATGTCGCACGGGCACGTCATTGACCTTGCCTATTTCATTTCCCTCGCCATTCAACACCAGACGGAGTGGCATAGGAAGGGGGTCATCTCCATTGGCCCCTGTGTTACTCGGTTGGCTCGACACTTTGAGCTCCTCAACACCGCGGCCCAAGAATCATCCTTGACCCTCATTGGCTAGATGTCTCCACAAGGCATCTCAAGCATGCTAAGCATGAGGATGATCAAAAAGCGCCGAGGAACCTACCCTCCTCAATATCATCTTGCCCAATCTACCGAGGAGGAGGCCCCCGAGGACATTACTAATGATGTCCCTCCACAGCACGAGGACCCACCGTCTCAGCCACCACCACCCTCTCGTCCAGGTCATGCGGCGGCTTCATATGTTGACATTTCTGAGTGCCTCACTCGATTCAAGCAGCAGTGTTTTCAACAATTTGACAACATTGATGCTACTCTACAACAGATCTGTCGGCACCTCCACATCTTATCGCCAACTCCACCTCGCGAACCATCTAGCGATGAAGATGTTTAAAAACTTTCATTTATTATTTTATGTTTTTACTTTTATTTCATTTTAAGACTACTTTTTATTTTTCTTTCATCTTATTTTTATTAGGATTTATAATTTTTATTTAACAATTTTGAATTCTGGATATTTCCTACCGAATAATCATTCTTCCTTATATATTTTCTAAAAGAGTTCCTGATGCTATCACAGTTATAAAAACCTCCAAAGCTCATCATCACATAGGAACTAAAAACTCTACCGGGAAAGGTTCTCTACGACTACCATGTCCTACTTGACCACGACCATAGCTACCACTAGATATAATATTCTTTTGGCGTAGGACTTATGGACTAATGAACCTCTACCACTGCCGGAGTATCCTCCTCCACCCTCACGCCGATTATTCTCCAAAACTCCAGTTCAAGGAAATTCATTCATCACTTAGGAAGTTTCACTTCTCTCCCTATCTTATTTTTTTATTCTTCTATCTATCTTTGTACATTGAGGGCAACGTACATATTAAGTGTGGGGGTAATTCATTTCACTATCAGAAAAATCCCTGAATAATTGTCTTGTTCTCTTCAAAAGCTATCATATCATGTTCAGGATAAATTTTGATTGATTTATGACTTTTATTGATAAATCTTGATTTAAAACATAAGCATTTATGCATTGATTGTATAAACTTTAAGACATTAGGGAATCAAGCATGATAAGTTGATTTTTAAGAATTTGAAAATTTTAGGTTGTTTCTCTAAGTCTAGGTATTATCTTAAATTACAATTCACATGTTTAAACGTCAAAAAGCCATAATTTTTTGTGGGATCTTGAGCCTTTAGAGCATCTATTATTTCTTTCATGTTCACTGTCATTATGAGTGCGTCAGTATTGAATTGTTATTCTAGAATTTGCTTGATTATGCATGTCAAAACCACACCATTTGATTTGATATGTCAAAATAAGAAAGGCACTTAGGTTTAACCCACTCAATCCACAAAAGCCTACCTTCACAATTAACCCTTAGTGAACCCCCTTAAGCCTAACAACCCATTTCTTATATTATTCTTAATATTAACCTTTAACCCATTATTGTTGAAATCTCCTCAATTATTTTGATCCCTATTTTTGTTGAGATTTGATTTGAATAAATTGCTTAGCTATGTCCTGTTCTTAATAGTTAAGTTATTTGACTTGTTCTTAAAAAAATATGTATGTATACGAATTAGCAGTAGTATTCTTTTAAGCCAAAGAAGTTAAATTTCATATTCTGAGAAGAAACTCTGTTGTACGCGATTAATGACCAGTCATTTTTCTAGTTAGGTAATTTTTCAATTCAATATCGGTTCTAACTTTTTCTTTCAGCTTGTGACCACACCCCCTAACCAAGCCTCATTACAACCCTCTAAAGACCTTTTGATTGATGTATCATCTCAATTTATAGTGGGGGAGATCTGATTTTCATGCAAGCCTATGGTAATGACTTTTCATTATTGACTATTGAGTGCTTCATTTATTGTCCTTAAACACTTCGAATGATTTGAGTGAATCTTTAGTGAGGATGTGAAACTCTGTGACATTTTGAATCAAAGTTAATTACTTAGACGAGGGGAGACACCTATATTTTCATGATAAAGTGCTCAACTTGGAATGTTTGAAACTTTGATGTTCTTTTAGTTGGATTTTCAATATATGATTACCTATGGATTATTTTGAGATATTATCGATAGAAATTATAAGTTGAGAAGGATTTATTTTGATTATGAGCTGAGGATTTTTCTTGAGGACTAGCAAATGCTTAAGTGTGGGGGTATTTGATAAACCGTACTTTATACATATTTTTACCCCATGCTTAACACATTTTATGGATTATTTTTCCTTAGAATTGGTGAATCCGATGCTCCTGATGCTTTAATTTCATGTTTTATACTTAGGTGAGCATAGGAGAGCGAAAGGAGTGAGAAACGGGGCAAAAACGGAGAAAATGGGCCAACGTACGAAATCAACACGGCCTGGACTTCCTCACACGGGCAGACCACACGGTCATGTCAATTTGGTAGAATTGAAGCACTTTTCACACTGGTAGAACACACGCCCGTACCATTCTAACAGGTTCGAGCACGGCTTGAAGTAGTCGCACACGGGCGTGTCACATGGGCGTGTCCTTGCCGAGCCCAAGTTGAGTCCAATTCAGAAAAGGTTAATTTTGAGGGCTTTTAGGCATTCTAAATCCTATAAATACACCCTAAAGGAAGAGGAAAGGGGACACGGAGAAAATGAGGCAGGGAACTACTTAAGGGAAGCCGATTGATCCATCTCAGAAGCTGGATTCACCATCAAGACAGAAGATCTCCCTCAATTTCCCTTCAGGAGTTTTGGGTTTTCTTTATGTTTTGTATTCATTATTCTTCTGAGATGTTTTCCTTTTTAGTTATGAACTAAATCCCCTAAATACCTAAGGGGAATAAAACCTAAGACGAATCTTGTTATTATTTTCTGAATTGTATGATAAATATTTAACTTGTTCTTAATTATGTGTTCCTAATTCTTGTTTTGATATCCCAGGATACTGATTCAAGATAAGCTCTTATTCAGAGGAAGAATAAACCCTATCTAAGAGTACATTTGTCATAATTAAGTGGAGTTGATTGCGCGCCTAGAGATAGGGTGTCAAGATTTTGTCGGATTAGGGTGAAACCTAATAAGGGGATTCATAGATCGAGTTAATGCAACCCTAGGGTGTTAATTAGAGAAAAGTCTCAATTATTCAATCTAGGGATTAGACGTTATTAGTCTTGAATAGGGATAATAACATAACTTAGGGATCTCTACAGAACAAGTTAAATGAAAAAATCGTCCGATTCGGAGTCAGAATAACAAGTGAAGTCTAGGTGGATTCTTCCTTAGGTATTGTCTTAATTCAATCATTTCTCCAAAAGTAATTCTCCAATTCTATTTTCTGTGCATTCTTAGTTTAGATAATTAGTTAGTTAAAACAAAACCCCCTTATTCTTAGGCTAGATAATAAAAAGACAGTTATGACTAGTACTTTTAGTTCCTTTGGGTTCAACAATCCGGTCTTGCTAAAACTATACTACTGTTCGATAGGACACTTATCTACATCGTGATAAGAGTTAGTTTCAAGAACGATTAATTATAAATATATAAAACTTACCTGTCACGAAAATCGTGATAAAAAATCCAGTGATCATTAAAGAAAAGTAGCAGTTCAATTGGCTAAAACTTATGCATAAAATCACAAATTTAGTTCAAAAACCAAAAACCCATAACTTTACGAGTCAAAAATCAAAACCCATACCATTGTTCATATAAACTGATTTACAATTTGATTACAAATAATTTATTAAATCTTATGAAAAACTTATTTAACCAAACTAAAAATTGAGAAACTCTGAGACCTTCGATTCGCTGAGTCTAAGACCTAACCTCACGAATTAACTGAAAGGGAACACTAAGTGGGTGAGCTACGAAGCCCAGTGTGAGTTTAGAACAAATGTAATTAAGTAGAGTCGAACATAAGCAAACAAATGTAGAAACATATATCCACTCAAACTTACAAAAACAAAATTCGAGTTACAATTAGATATCATAGAAGAGTAAATCATCATAGTACTTTAACATTAATCAGATGGAAAAATATCATATTCAATTGCAATATGGCGAAAGACCTGTCTATCCAACAGTTACACACCAACTCCATTATCCATCACACTCCAATAAGGGTATACTAGACCCTTTCCCACCTTTACACACCAATGTTGGATTATGATGGACCCATCCAACCCAAGCACAGCTTGAAGTGGTCGTGTACCACATCTAGACATTTCATATTCCAAGTTTAACATACCATATCATATAAGTCATTATGCGAATAACAAAATTAAATCTTATGATTACATATACATAAATAAATTCAAGCAGTGTTACTCTCTTTATAGACCTCTCTCAAACAGAAATAGTGTCCCAAATACTCTTACAAAGGCTTAAATAAGCAAGAAATCTCTTAGGGACTAAAATTAAAAATTTTGCAAAAATAAAGGAAAAACTACAAAAACAGGACCATACAGCCGTGTGGGAAGGTTCAAACCGTGTAATAGGGGTACACGACTGTGTGTCTGAGGGACACAACCATGTGGATGAGATACACAGCCGTGTTGTGTAACTCTCTGTGCCCGTGTGGAAAAATTTCACAAAAAGAACTAGGAGAGACACAGCCGTGTCTTAGGTCGTGTGAAACCTCCCTAGGCCATGTGCAGTCGACAAAAATCCCTAATAGAGGTCACACGGCTGTGTGGCCAACCTGTGTGACAAGAAAATTAACCTAATTTCTAAAGCGGCACATGGCAGTGTGGACTACCCGTACACGGAACACGCTTGTGTGATCCAAAAACCACACTGAAAACTGCTACAAAACACAAAAAATTATAGTATACGCACCACCTATTACAAGTGTTCAAGAAAACAAACCTTAGATACAATTTCCAAGCACCACTGATCTACCGATTCACCACCACATTCATTTCCTAATGATTTCATTTCTCCATTTTTATTTTCATTTTGGGGAAAACCATAATAATTTCCAAATGTTTCTCATTTCACTATTTCACCATTTTGGCCATTCCTATTTATTTCTATTCATTTGATTTAACATGAATTCATTCCTAGTTTCAACGAGCTAGTCGAGGGACCAATTTGACATATGTAATTGCGGCTCAAATGATTTATAATTAACTTCCAGATTTTCCTATTAGTTATAAACTCATTTAGTTATGAAGTCATTCTACTATAATATCATGACTGAGCTCTCCCCAACGACATTCCACTATAATGCCTTGGTAAATGAATTCCAGTATTGTGAATGACATTACCTACTGTAGAAGTCATATACTCAATGTACCAGTTTTTGGTTTATTATCTATTTGAAGTTAGGCTTTTACTTACATTGAAGTATACAAGTCACGCATACATAGTCCGTAATCCACTCAGGATTTAGGTATGTCACACTATGAATGTCACAAGTGAATAAATCCATAAACGAATTTAGGATCTATTCTTTTTGGGTTCAGTTTGATGTATTGTCAGTCCAGTCAGTCACATCTATGTCTCTAGCTTCTGGGAGTCATCTGCTCCAATGCCCAAGGTAAAACATCTCCTTAATTAGACTTAATAGATGATATATTAGACTTTCAATTGGTCTGCTCAATTCTGGTTAGACTGAGGACATGTTTAAGTTCGTCTACTAATACAAGTTGTCTTTTTGTATTATGATCCGACCACGTAATACCGCTTAGTATTAATTTAAACGTTACACAACCAATGAGCAACATTTGCTTCTATTTTTCATTTTGTGCAAAAACCATATTAGGACAATTATACAAAGTATATTAATGTAATTCATGAATTTTTTTTATTAACCAATCTATTCAAAAAAATAAAAAAGTTTATTTAGACAAAAATACTACACTTAGGGCATCAGATCCAACAAATTCAATGTTCAAGTGAGGATGTTGATGCCTATTTATGAGAATCAAGAGGATCTCGGTGGAGGCAAGTCACAATAGAGGCAAGAGCAGTGACCTCTTACAATCAAGATGTACAAGAGAAATATAGTTTGAGTTAGGCGATGATCGAGACATAAGCTAAGGCAAATATTTCGAAGAGCGAAACTATTGGAATCGAGGCATTGAGACCATTTTAGGACGAGTCAAACTAGTGCCATTTTGAGGATGCGATGAGGGTATAGAAATAATGGGTGAGGGAAAATGTCACGGCTACGAATCAAAGCCCGTGACCATTGCTTACAAAACGCCTCATAGAGGTCAAACAATTAAATGAGAGTCATTTGACCCACTTGAATTGGCCCGGCTCGTGGAACATAGGGAGAAGCCCATATACTTAAAGCCTTGGCAGCCCAAATCACTCTAACAAAAATAGAGTTACCAAGATAATTAATGTAAATCGTAAGGGATAAAGATGTTGATCTGCCACAGTTCATGGTGGCAAATCAGGATCTTTCTGGCATTTAATGAGCTTGTTTTTGGCATAATTTAGTGTTATTTTGATTAGTTTAAATTTTTGTCTTTAATGTTTATTTTTTGGTAAAATAAGTGTTTCTATGCAGTTTTATTTGTTTCAATGACCCATTAAGCCAATTCGGGCCTAGGGTATTGCTAATGGGCTACTTGAGTGTGCATGACATCATTTCATGCCAAGAAATAGAAAGGACAACTTCAGTGTCACGACACTAGCATGCAATGTTGCAACACCAAACATCAAAGCTATTAAGGACGAAATAAAGGTAATGTCATGACAAGAGGTTCTTCAATGATACGATGATGTGACAAAAACCTGGATAAGTGCGGCCATGTTTTAATAGCCTATTAGGGTTTCTTTGTCCCGTCAAACCTTACGTGCTTCAAGATTAACTTAGGCACCTAATACCTTGAATATAACTTATATAAGTCACATTATAACCACATAAGAAGTGGAGTCGACCTAGACAGAAAGATTTATTTACACAGTTTTCTTTAGTTTTTAGTTTAGTTTTTATTATGTTCACTTAATCAAAGAATCCTATTTTGAAGTTAGACAATCGCAAGAGTAGTATGTTTTGGAATAGCGCTATTTCATCGATTAATTCATGAACATTCTCTTATCCTTATTCTTCTCTTTGTATTTCGATCAATTGAATGCTTGTATGAATATTTGAATATATTTTGTGCTTAATATTTATTCTGCATGATTTGGTTGTTTCTTTAATTAATAGATAGAGTAAATAATAACCTAAAATTCAGTGTTTATTGAAAGGACTTAGTATACTTGGAAGTGACACCCCTAGTAGAATATCTAGGTACGTGAGATTGAGAGGGTGTCTTGTTAAGTAGAACTTGTGCCAAGCAGTGAGACCGAGAGGGTATCTTAGGTGGTAATCCTCAGTGAACATGAGTCCAAAAGGGTATTCTTGGCTAAAGGTGGTAAATACTTAATTATGTGTAATTGTTCACTTAATAATAATTAGGGTTACAATTGATTCAAGGTTAATGAAGGGCTCGCATAATTGAAACAAGGAATAGAAAAAATCGATAGTTAACTTAGGGATAGTTTTAGTTTAGGTTTAATTAATTAATTTTACTATTGTTTTGGATTTTCACTAGTAATTCGTAGCTCGACCAGATTAGTACTTATTTTCTATAATAAATTTAATAGTGATTTTCTCCAATATGCAATCCCTTGTGTACGATCCTCGGAATACTTACCAAGTGTTTTATTGTAAACAAATTATATTGACCCGTATACTTGCGGACACCGCTGTCTATTTTATAACCTTTTGCTGCAATATTTCCAGTCATGACATTCATACGTCTAGTGGCAGTCAAGTGGATGTATTTCCTGAAAACATATATGACGAGATCAAGGATTTTTTAACTATGGAGGTGAGTTATGATGAGATCATTGATTTTTTAACTAAGGGTCATGAAACTTGGGTTTGAAAGGCCGTAACTAAAGAACCAATAAGATTTAAACTACCTACAATGATTCTTGAGGCTAAAATGTGGATGTATTTTGTATGAGCAAAATTTTTTCCTACACAGCACATCATGAAAGTTATTGTGATCATGCTCTTTTGTTGTATTCTATTTTGCCAAAATATCAATGTGGGAGACTAGATCGTCCACAACATGAGGCAATGTGCTGAGGGGCATACCTGAGGACTTTCGTATCCATACTTAATTACAAAAATGTGTAGACGAAAAAGTATTAAGATTGATGTTGAAGAGTTGACCTACCCACCAAAAGACATCTTGAAGGATGTCATCTTTGAGCATTTCTGCAACAAGCACTCAAATCAAGTGGAAGAGAAAAATGAACGAGTGGCAGCCAACCGGGAATACACTCGAGACTGTGGGCTTCCAGAATTGGTAGAGGAGCAACAACTATTTCCATAAGGGTACACAAAAAGAAGGTGACTTCAATAGTTCCGATAGGTGACAACCCAATCATGCAAGCCCATCTTGAGTATATTACAAATGGCATGGAATTATTCCAGCTGATAATGACTTATTATGCCAACAGGAATGGCTTGGAGCTGCGACCATGGACTACCCCACAACCACCCCCATTCTAGACTGCTGACCGCTTCTAGATGTACAAAAGTCCAAAGTGTGAATACTGCAATAAAATATAGAATTATGAGGCGGTATCTGCAAGTATACGAGTCTAGTTGTAATATAGTTTTACAACGAAGTGGGTGAGTACTCCGAGGATTATACCCAACGGAGCGAGTGCTAGATCAATTCTAACCTAAACACTAAAGTATCTAATTAGTACTTTTAAATTTAGTTATACTACGAAGGATATAAAATAAATGATTTTTGGGGTTTTTATAATAATGAAAATAAAATAGCATAAAACAATAAAATTCAAGAGATTAAAAAGAAATAATAAGTCAATCTGACTATAGGTAATTAGATCGCTTTGGTAATCTCCATCAATTATCGCTTCAGGTTCCTCGTCAATCAACTAGTCTCTACCCTAGCAGGATCTTCCGATCTTCCTCTAACATAACGAGTCAACAAGAACTACTTATCTTCTGACCTCACAGTCTAGACTGGTTTGGGGTCAAGGTGTTCACAGATGGTCAATACTAATTTTGGGTTAATTCCTACCTTAATGACTTCCCAGGTTTGTCAGGCCTAGGGTTTGTTCCACGTTCTCCCTTTCCCAAATAGTTGATCCAGTGAGTAACCCTACAAAATAGTTAACAGATCATACCTCTATTCACCAATCCCCATAGATGAATTAGTTCCTCATGGTGTTCATAAACAATATACAATCTATGTAAAGAGAAAGCATGCTAATTAAATCGAGAAGATAGAGTAAATGAAAGAGCCTGATTGTATTGATATTAAGCTTAAATCCACAGATTTGAATGATTCTACAATTTAGATCTCTTGAAAGAAAATAACAAACAGATAAACTAAACTATAGAAACCTAAGAAAAAAAACAAAACTAAATATAAATGAAGAAAATATGTTAATAAAAAAGGTTTTTTTAACATGTCCCAAAAGAGTCTATTTATAACATTTAGGTGATCGTCGTCCTTAACCCTAGGTTGGTTAACGTCCCCGAGCTTTAAGTTCGATTGTGCAGACCAAAATGCCCCTACTTCGTGTCTAATTTTCATCCCAAAGTCAATGTTGTGACATACCAAGATCTGTGTCTTGACATAGAAACCAGTATGCTCCTTTGTAGCCATCTTCAGGGGTATTTCACGACACCCACAGTCTGTGTCATGATATCAAAGGTAAACTTTAGTTTTTTCATTCTGTTACCTATGTTGCGACATCAGTCCTTTACTGTTGTGACATAGCATCCAGTACCATCCTAAAACACCTTATGATGGTCTCCTACACACTCACAAAGTACGTTAACTCTCATTTAGGCCTCATTCGGCCCTTAGGGTCAATAAAAGACTCAATTTGCACATTTTATTGAATGTAAGTAAAACTAAAGAAACTTAACTAATATGTAATGAGAATTCTTGTATTCAGGCTCCTTAAGTGCAAAAACTAGTTTAATCTGCTACACCAAATTTCGGCAGATCAAATTCCCTTGCACTTAAGTCATTACTTGTCCTCAAGTAACATAAACAAAGATGAAAAATAAACATGATGACCCTTGAGCAAGTATGATACAAGTATTGACTTCAGAGCATATGATTTAGGCATTTCATGTTTACTAACTTCAACATGGTGAATAGTTAACTTACCACCTTTTATTTCAAACATTTAAGTTCAGCATGTCAGAAAATATACAAGTACTTTGATTATTTGAGCATAATACAGACATCGTTTATACACATGTCTAGTATGATATGCCTTCATGTATAAAGATATTTAGGTCACATATGACTTTTCGGCTTGTAACATTCTAAGCTTAGGATAGGTTTGAAATTTAAAATAGTAAGCATCAAAAGGGTTACAAACACGAAAATAGTTTGACACATCATATTAATCCCTATTCTTTCCCTTTAATGACCCTTACTCGCTCACCACATTATTTCTCCTTCTTTCAACTTCCTTGTCTTTCCATATAGGAAATCATAGCATGAAATAAATAACTATGGCTAGCTTATGAGTTTCGGTGCACTAATGAACGAGTTTTTTTTTGTTGTTGTTGTGACTTTGTCACTTTTTTTTTAAATTGTCTCTCTCAAGAATTTTTTTGGCTTTTCAGGTACTCTTTCTACTCGTATAGATTTTATTTTTGGATTTTTCTTGTTTTGCACTTTCAGGCTAACCTATAATTCCCTTATCACTCTAATATTTTCATTTTCACTCTATTTACAAACTCCACCATGATGTATCTATTTAACCCTCAATACGTATGGTCAGACGTCTATAATCGTGCAGTGCAAGACCAAAGAACAAGGGCAAATACAAATTGTAATTTTTAGGCTAAGGGCTTGTAATGTGGTTCATCAAGAAGTGTCAACAAGCTCAAAATTTTTTACTAAAGGTGAAATATAATTAGGACAACTTTTTGGCTCTAGATGTGTTCCAAACGATGCCTTAGGTCATCCCTAAATATCTTAATATGCACAAATTTAATCAACCAAACAAGTACAAAATCAACTATTTACCATTTGTATTAGTATGTTCGTTTCCTTGTATTTTATATACCATTTGGTATAGTTGATTTCTTAATACCTATTTATAGTGTAACATATAGAACTTAGTAGCCTAATAGTAAAAAGTTTAAAATCACCTATCATCATGCCAAATTTATTCATAAACACAAGTAACCTTTGGACATGCTCTGTAATAGCCCAAAATTGGGTCTAGTTGGAACAGAGGTTTCGGGACCACAAAAATCTGAGATATAAATAATTATCTTATGATTATATTGAGGTCTATGATATGATTGCATGATTGTGTGAAAATTTCGTGAAGAAATTCTATGCATAAAGTGCTTAATTCGAAGTTAGGGACTAAATTGAATAAGTTGCAAAACTTGCATTCTAGAATTTTTTAGTATGAAATTGATTTGAAATATTAATTATGAGGTCTTAAATAGAGATTTGACCAATTTCTAAGTTATGGACAAAAATTGGACATGGATGGAATTTTTGGAAAGTTTAGTAGTAAGGGTATTTTGGTCATTTAGGGGTAAAATGAATTAAAATAAAAAATTAAAAGCCAATTTTGCTCATCTTCTTCACCATGGACGTGTATACCAAGGGAGACTCCATGGATAGGGTTTTCAAGCTTCCCAAGCTCAATTGTAAGTCCGTTCTAACCCCGTTTTCAAGTTCTTTACGTTTTTAGAGTCCCGGTAACTTGATTTAGCTTATGCTAGCAATAATTAAACCTAGGATTCATATTTGGAAAGATACCCATAGGTAAAATTTGTGTATTCTGGTGTTTTATGATATAATATGAGGTTTTAAGTTATGTTAGATAACTTGTGCTACTCGGTTTTAAGTGAAAACGAGCAAAAGGGCTTAATCGGTAAAAATACCTAATAGTCATAAGTATATGTTAGAGTGGGAATTTGATGTTGCCATAGAAGAAAAAAGTGATCATCATGTCATAAAACATAAGAATAAGGGATGAAGTTAAATTCCCGAGCCTAGGGGCAAAAGTGTAAATATGCAAAAGTTTAGGGGCAAAATTATAATTTTCCAAAGTTTGAGTTAAGGAATATTTTGAATAGTACATTAATTAAATAAGTAAAATATGATGTTTTAGATCCCGAAAAATGAGATTTGAACCTAGAATGAGTGAAAAATTGAAAATTGGGAAAGTTGGTAAAATGGCCGTTTTAATATCAAGGTAAGTTCATATGTATAATAAGCATTAATTTATGCATGTTTCAATGTAAAATTGATATATTTACTATGATCTCCGAGGTGTTGAAAGTATGTAAGTTGGTATGATAATAATACAACAATAATGCTGTAATTTATATTTGAAAGTTAAATTTAGTGAATTAATTGAATTATGTTAAATTAAATGATTATGGTGCCAAGTTTATGAATTGATTTAAAAATATGTCTATGGTACATGAAGTGCATTGAATTATCATACATAAATGTGATTTCTATGATTATGGATATTATGGGAAATTGTAAGTTCATATGATTTTTAATAAGACAATGTGTAATTTAATGTTATTGCGTTGATATTAAATGAGATGTAAGTTTATATGTAAGTAATACATCACTATTACTTGTATTTTGATATTTTATAAAAATATTGGAAATATGTTTGTGGATAATTACTTGATTGGTGAAATTGTTGGGAAAGAGAGAGAAATCCCGGTTGAACCTTCGGAAAGATTGGATGATACAGATGGTATGTAGCTAGGTCACATGTATAGTGCTGAGTGCACATCATGTGTACAAGAGAGCTACAAGACATTATGATGTAGTTAGGTCGCATGGGTGATACTATGTGTACACCATGTAGACAAGAGAGCTACGGGATATATGTAGCTAGGTCGCATGCGTGGTTCCAAGTGAAGGACACCATGTAGACAAGAGAGCTACGAGATAAACCGGCTAGGTCACATGGGTGGTACTAAGTGTTCACCATGTGTACAAGAGAGCCGAACTATATGATGGGTGGAACTATGTGCTGAAACCACCAAGTATCGAGGATTGATCCGAAGTGTTCAACGGGAGACTCTCTATGTATTGCTTTGTGAGTTTTGTGATGAATAAGTGCAGGAACTTGGTTATGTGAATGATGTGTTCATTAAGTGACCAGGATGTGGTAAGGTTATAAACAAGTAAGTTATACATGAGGATGATTTTATGGTGACCTTGTGATCATGGGCCTATACTTGTGATGTATGAAATGTGGTGAAAATGATTTGTGATATGTATGTTAAAATGAGGTTAATACAAAGAAAGTGTGAAAGAGTGAATTAGCAATAAAACTGTTTTGGACAGTAGCAGTGACGTGATTTTGAAAAATCACCAAAAATAGTATAAATTGAATCAGAGACTGAATGAGATATCAGATTAAATATTAATGAGTCTATTTTCATATAAAAGAAACATACAAAGAAAAAGAGTTCTATATTTTTAGATATTTATGTTTTTGTGAGATTGATTCAGAATGATTACGTGATCCCCTATTTTGAATTTGGAAAATCGCAAAAATTTAGAGAAAAATAATTAGAGTCTCAAAATTATATTTTTAAAATCCATAATGAGTCTATTTTCAAGATAAATCAACAAGAACATTATCCGAGTTCTGTACTGTGAGATAATTATTTTTTAGTGAAGAGAGGTCAGAACTATCAGAAAGTGAAACAGGGGAAATTTTAATGAATAAACTGTACTAATTGGATAAACAAAAAATTATGAAAATTTTATGGTGGAAAGATATGTGAGTCTAGTTTCAGGGGAAATTTACGGATATTAATTTGGAGCTCTGTAGCTCGAATTATAAATAATTAAGTGACTATGACTCGTGTGGACAGTTTGATGTGAACATTTATTAGTAAATTGTGAAATCGTACTTACAAGAATGCTATATACATTAAGGATGTGGAATGGTGAGGAGGAAGAGGAAAATAAATATATGTGGAATACATGGAAACTATGGTATATGAAATATTGATATAATGAAATAAATGATATGTGTTTATAAGAAAACAAAAAGAGAATGTTATGTATCATGACATGTATATATATATATGACTAGTCTCAATGTAATGCTTGTTGGGTATGGAATTGAATTGAAATGTTTCAGGCAAACATGTTATTCTACGCATCTGAATCGTGGTATTTTATAAAGATATGATCTAGCTTTAAATATGAATGCTTGATGATTAAGCTGAAGATATTTGGTAAGATGATAATCTTGGTATAAATGTATAAGTGGTACTATAATAAACAAGGTAAAATGAGTATGAGAGACACATGTATGATGACATACAAATGCTATGTTTGTGGTTTAATTGAGGATGCTTAATCATTAAATGAATACCATGTTATATGCTTTTGATTTTGTATAAGTGTGTAAGAGATCAAGGTTGACCAAAGCTTGGAAAATAGCCTAGGTATATTCCACACAGGCAGAGACACGACCATGTGTCTCAGCCGTGTATGGAACACGACTTTGGGACACGGGCGTGTGGAGCCTTAAAGCATGAAATTTCCAAGATTTTTGTAAGTTCTCGGTTTAGTCCCAAAACCTTTCTAAAGTATGTTTTGGACTATGTGTAAGAGAATGAACGCTTTGAAATATGAATAAAATTTTATGGCTCGTATTTTAGTTTAATGTTTGTACGTTTGTCTGGTAACGCCTCGTACCTTAGCCCGCCTCGGATACGGGTAAGGGGTGTTACATGCTCCTAACCAATCACTTGTATTTCTACAAGGTCAAGCACACAAAAGATAAGAAAAATAAAAGAAAATGTAAAAATTTGAAGAAAATTTTCTATGTTACCCCCCCACACTTTAGTTGACACATTGTCCTCAATGTGTAGCCCATAAATAGATAAGGAAGGAAGTTACCCAATTAATCATGATCAATCCAATTGTAAAAGGTGGGTGCTTCCTTTTTTGATATTGTTAGTTCAAATTTTTTATGTCTCCTTTATGTTGGGTTCCTACATAGAAAATTTAACAAAGTGCAACAAAATGAAAAATCTATCTATTATTCCTACTCCTACAAAGTCTAAATTATAATTATCCAAAAATTTAATACAAGTCTTTTAAAAGTGAAAATAAAAAAAAATGTTCACTCCTCCTCCAAATCATTGAGGGGATGAGAACGCCTCTTTTCCATAAGGGCTTTGCCCTATCCTTTGACATATGTTTTGTGGGAACTCCTACCCATTGTAGTAGCATGATGAGTTGGGGTTCGTATGACAGGACTTTTTTGTGTAGAAAATTGTGGTTGAAATGTTGATTCATACTTGTCCTTTGTTCCAGGGTATTCCTGAGTAGCCCCTTCCTCCTAAAGATTAACCTCATCATCTTTATGAGTCAGAGTAGGCCTGAACATATCTGGGGATAATTTGGATAATTTGGAGCACGTAACCCATTCACCTTTGCGAATTCTTGAAGTACTGGTCCTGTTTCCTGTGTCCATCAAATCATTCTGTCAAGTTTTATGTCTATGTCTCCACGAGCTCCCTTTCTATCCTTTGGGTGTGATAAACCGTAATTTATACATATGTTTATCCCATTCTTAACACATTTTATACTTAAGATTTTTCCTTACAATTGGTGAATTCGATGCTCTTAATGCCTTAATTTCATGTTTTATACTTAGGAGAGCATAGGAGAGCGAAAGGAACGAGAAACGAGCCAAAACGGAGGAAATGGGCTAAAGTACAAAATCAACACGGCCTGGACTTCCTCATAGGGCAGGCCACACGGCCGTGTCAATTTGGCAGATTCGAAGTACGATTCACACGGGCATGTAACACAGGCATGTCACACGGGCGTGTCCCTGGCGAGCCCAAGTTGAGTCCAATTCGAAAAAGGCTAATTTTGGAGGTTTTTAGGCATTCTAAAGCCTATAAATATGCCTTAAAGGAAGAGAAAAAGGGGAGGCACGGAGAGGAAGGAAGGAATTACTCGAAGGAAACCAATTGATCCATCTCAAAAGCCGGTTTCATCATCAAAACTGAAGATCTCCCCTCAACTTCCCTCAAGAGTTTTGGGTTTTCTTTATGTTTTGTATTCGTTATTCTTCTGAGATGTTTTCCTTTTTAGTTATGAACTAAATCCCCTAAATACCTAAGGGGAATGAAACCTAAGACGAATCTTGTTATTATTTTCTGAATTGTATGATAAATATTTAACTTGTTCTTAATTATGTGTTCTTGATTCTTGTTCTGATATCCCAGGATACTGATTCAAGATAAGCTCTTATTCAGATGAGGAATAAACCCTGTCTAAGAGTACATTTGCCATAATTAAGCGAAGTTGATTGCACGCCTAGAGATAGGGTGACAAGATTTTGTCGGATTACGATGAAACCTAATAAGGGGATCCATAGATCGAGTTAATGTAACCCTAGGGTGTTAATTAGAGCAAAGTCTCAATTATTCAATCTAGGAATTAGACGTTATTAGTCTTGAATAGGGATAATGACATAACTTAGGGATCTCTACGGAACAAGTTAAATGAATAAATCGTCCGATTCAGAGCCAGAATAACAAGTACAGTCTAGGTGGATTTTTCTTTAGGTATTGTCTTAATTCAATCGTTTTCAAAAAGTAATCCCCCAATTCTCTGTGAATTCTTAGATTAGTTAATTAATTAGTTAAAACTAAACCACCTTATTTTTAGGCTATATAATAAAAAGACAGTCATTACTAGTACTTTTAGTTCCTTTGGGTTCAACAATCCGGTCTTGCTAAAACTATACTACTGTTCGATAGGTACACTTGCCGGCATCGCGATAATAGTTAGTTTCAAGAACGATTAATTATAAATATTTAAAACTTACCTGTCACAAAAATCGCGACCAAGTTTTTGGCGCCGTTGCCGGGGAACTAAGATATTAGGAACGCTCAATTTTTATTACTTTAGCCATTTATTTTTCTTGCAATTTAATTTAATTTAATTTTTTATTATTATTTATTAATTTACTTTTTCTTTCTCTTGGCAGGTTTTTATAGTTTATGTCTAGAAGAAACCTGTCAGGACCACTACTTTTTGATGAAGAAATCGATTGCACAGTTCATAGAAACCAAAAAGAGAAATAAGGCGAAGCTTAAGATACACAGAGAACAAGCAAGAGGATGATACTCAACCCCCAACCGAAGAGATGGCTGAAAACCAAAACAATCAGCTACCTCCTGTAATTGTAGTTAATCAAAATCCTGCTCCACGCACTATGTATGATTATGCTAAACCTTCTTTAACAGGAACTGAATCGAGCATAGTTAGACCTGCTGTAGCTGCAAGTACTTTTGAACTAAAACCTAACACTATTAAAATGATACAACAATTTGTTCAGTTTGATGGTTTACAGGATGAGGATCCCAACGCTTACTTAGCAAACTTTTTTGAACTATGCGATACATTTAAAATTAATGGTGTTTCTGATGATGACATTCGTCTTTGGTTATTCCTTTTTTCATTGAGGAACAAAGCTAAATAGTGGTTGAACTCATTACCACGAGAGTCAATCACTACTTGGGAACAAATGACCGAAAAATTTCCATTAAAATATTTCTCGCCGGCTAAAACGGCCAAATTACGTAATGATATCTTTCGTTTGTGCAGATAGACTTTGAAACTCTTTACGATGCATGGGAGAGATACAAGGACTTACTGAGAAGGTGCCCTCACCATGGGTTACTGCTTTGGCTTCAGGTTCAAACGTTCCATAATGGCCTGAATCCTTCGACTCGGTAAATGGTTGGCGTAGCTACTGGCGAAACCATCAATAGTAAAACACCTGAAGATGCTTATGAGTTTATAGAGGAGATGTGTAACACCCCCATGCCTGAAACCGACAATGGAGTCAAGCTTGAGGTGTTACAAAACTTATCTTACCTTTTAAACAACTCTAAACCACTTATTTTAATTTTCGGAATAAACTATTTTTCTGCGTTATGGTTGCTTAAAAATTTATTTCTCAAGTTTCAAAACTCAAAATTAAGATCCATAAAATTTTACTGAAACTAGACTCATATTTCTATCTACTACTTTTTTTCTAAAATTTTTGACTTATCCAATTAGTACAGTTTATTAGTTAAAGTTACCCCTATTTCAAAAATCGACTGCACTAGCCTCTACTTACTACGAACCACTTTTATCTCTATACAAAAATCATATGACTGTACCGTTTATTTTTATTAAAACTAGATTCAATAAGGATTCTAACCATATAAAGTAAACCACCTAATTATTTTTTTAAAATTTATGGTGAATTTCTAAAGTTGGAACAGGGGATCCAGAAATCACTCTGGCCCTATTTCACCAAACCTCAAATACCCTATAAAATACAAAACCTTTACCTGTTTTGCTTATTCCATATGAAAATAGACACAACGAGCTTTAATTTCATATATTATTCACCATCAACCCATGTCTCTAAAATTTCTTGTGATTTTTCAAAATCCCGTTATTTCTGATACTTGAATCTGTTTTTAAGTTACTTTCACATTTTTCTTAGTTTTCATGTGATAGTTACTACTTAATCATACATACTATTAAACATGTATATCATCAGCCACTCTATTAGCTAATCACTAGCAAGTATTTACACATCATTCATTGATCATATCATATCAAAAGAAACCAAGTTCCTATACATGCCATACACAAAACGAAACGTCTAACTATACCAATGTGATTTCTTCGATAGTGTGATCGGGTCTCCGACGTTTCCTTCGATCCCCGAGTGGCTTGATAAAAACTATAAGAAAAAAAATAAAGAGAGTAAGCACTAGGCTTAGTAAGCTTACAAGCAAATAAATTACAACATTCAACATAATGAATAATTATACATAATGTCACCTAGCCTCATAAACTTTCTTTACTTCTCATTTTCTACCTTCTTCTCTACTCACTTATCTTCTTTCTTACCTGACCTTTCACTATTCATAAATATAATCTACCTTCCCTTTTGCTGATAATTCACTATAATTTAACGTGTACAATGACCCGTTGAACCACTCGGAATACTAAGGATACTAGGGTCGTTCCTGTCTATCAATATCCTGCCAATGCCATGTCTTCGACATGGACTTACATAAATTATTCCTGTCTCCAATGCCATATATATATAATATGGGCTTACATGGCTCATTCCTGTCTCCAAAGCCATATAACTGATATGGACTTACATGGCTCATTTCTGTCCTGTCCTGTCCTGTCAACCCCAATATCCTAACATTCCTAAAGTTCAAACGGGGCTTCCTAATGCTTTTTCTCTGTCACTTCGCCTTTAATTCGACTTTAAATATTCAAAGAAAATAAGTATATAAATGCTGGAAATTGACAATAATAATGTAAAATAAAAGAATATTGCATTTATTTACTGTAAACTTACCTCGATACAAAATGTGACTAAACTTTACAATTTAGTCCTTTACTTTTTCTTTTCCCCGATCTACTCCCGAATTTCGCTCTTCTTGATCTATAATAGCAAATTTAACTTATTTAATATTCACATTTATCAAAACAGTCCTTGACCCAAACTTTGGAAAAATTACATTTTTGCCCCTAAACTTTCACATATTTGCACTTTTTCCCCAAGGCTCGTAATTTAAACTTCATCCTATTTTATTATGTTTTATGACATGCTGATCATTTTTCCCTTCTATGACAACATCAAATTCACACTCTAACATATACTTATGACTATTAGGTATTTTTACCGATTAAGCCCTTTTACTCGTTTTCACTTAAAACCGAGTAGCACAAGTTGTCTAACATAATTTAAAACCTCATATTCTATCATAAAACATCAAAATAAACACTTTTCACCTATGGGTATTTTTCCAAATATGAACCCTAACTTAAATTATTGCTAGCATAAGCTTTATCGAGCTACCGGGACTCCAAAAACGTAAAGAACATTAAAAACGGGGCTTGGAATCACTTACTATGGAGCTTGAAAGCTTGAAACTAACCCTAGCTATGGAGAACCCTTGAAATTTCGTGCTAATGAAGAAGATGATGAATTTTGCGTTATTTTTCCCTTTTTATTTCATTTAATATCCCAATGACCAAAATGCCATTCCTTATTAAACTTTCAAAAAATCCATCCATGTCCTATTTTTCCATGAACTTAGAAATTGGTCAAATTTTATTTAAACCCTCCTAATTAATATTCCAAAGCAATTTCATACTAAAAACTTCTAGAATGCAAGTTTTGCAAATTATTCGATTTAGTCCCTAATCTCAACTTAAGCACTTTATGCATAGAATTTCATCACGAAATTTTCACACAATCATGCAATCATATCATGAACCTCAAAATAATAATAAAATACATTTTTCTACCTCGTATTTGTGGTTTCGTAACCACTGTTCCATTTAGGCCCTATTTCGGGATGTTACATTTCTCCCCCTTTAGGGATTTTCGTCCCCGAAAATCTTACCTGTGAAGAGATTTGGATACTGTTTTCACATAGCCTCTTCGGGTTCCCATGTAGCCTTGTCTACCCCATGTCTTTTCCATAGTACTTTCACAAGTGCAATACTTTTGTTCCTTAATTGCTTTATCTACTAATACATGCTTGCCTAATGGATTCGATACTTTAATCACAAATTCTGTAGATTCTATAGGCATACTTGTACTAGACATCAATTTCTTGCAAACATATGAATGAGTTGAACCCGGATCAATCAAAGCAATGACATTAATATCATATAGAGAAAATATACCCGAAATCACATCGGGGAAGGATGCCTCTTTGCGTGCACGAATAGCATAAGTCCCTGCAGGGGCTCTAACATCTGGTCTCACAGCCGAATCTCTTGAGGTACCTCTGTTACTTGCTCCTACTCACGGTTGTGTAACGCCCCGTACCCGATACCGTCGCCGGAGTCGAACACGAGGTGTTAACAGACTTAATTCATTTCTTAAACAGCTCAAACAATTTATTTTTAAAATTTTTAGTCAAGCTAACAATCTGCGTCATAGTCGCTTAAAAATTCATATCTCGAGTTACAAAACCCGAAATCCAATTCTGTAAATTTTCCCTGAGAAAAGACGCATATATATATTTACTAATTTTTTTATAGAATTTTTGGTCAAGCAAATTAGTACAGTTTATTAGTTAAAGTCTCCTCTGTTTCAGAGTTTGACTGCTCTGACCTCTGTGTATTACGAATCAGATATCTCCTTGTAAAAAGTTTCAATGACTATGCTGTTTCTTTCTAATAAAACTATACTAAATAAGGAATCTGTACATATAAATCATGACTTCTAATTATCTTTGAAAAATTTATGGTGAATTTCCAAAGTCAGAACAGGGGATCCAGAAATCGCACTGGCCCTGTTTCACAAAAATTTAAACATCTCATAAAATATAACTCATATACCTGTTTTGTTCCATCCATATGAAAATAGACTCATAATTATTCAATTCCATATATTATTCATCATCTAATTGTATCTCTACTATTTTTAGTGATTATTCAAACTCACGTCACTGCTGCTGTCTGAATCTATTTTATGGTAAATTTTACCTATTTCATGGTTTTCATGGATTAGCTAGCAATTTAGCATACATAACACCAAATATGATCATGATTAGCCATTCCAATGGCTAATCATTACCAAGCATTTCCATACCACTCAATAACCATATCATAAGACCATATACACAAAATGATTATAATGCTATACATGCCATACTCAAAATATACAAGCCATTATGCCAAGATGGTATACAGATAGTGTGAGCGTGCCTCCGACCGTTTCCGATTTCCGAGCTGGCTTGTCAACACTACAAGGAATGTAAAGGAGGGAGTAAGCATAAATGCTTAGTAAGTTCACATGCAAATAGCAAGTAACATAACCATAGAAGCAAACATAAAACATCATTTGCATAATCATCACCAAGACATTCATATCACATTTTCATTTATCATCTTACCATATTGTTGTTAAATCGAGATTTCAACCCGAGGGTTAAGTACATACCTGTTCAAAGTATCCATTTCGCAACACTTACCAATACGTCCCTTTCATCTTGAGTATTCCTCCATTTGAGTAGAACTTTACCCGTTGAACACATCGAATATAATTCGGATACATGGAAAGTTTGCACATAAGTGCCACATATGTAGCCAAGCTACCATGTAACCCGCCCATAAGTGAACTCGGACTCAACTCAACGAGCTCAGGCGTTCGCATCCATAAGTGAACTCGGACTCAACTCAACGAGCCCGGATGCCTAGTTACATCTCTCGAACTCGGACTCAACTCAAAGAGTTCGGACATTCGCATCTATAAGTGAACTCGGACTCAACTCAACGAGTTCGGATGCTCAACCATCCTAGTGACATGTCACTTGTATCCTAATCTATTCCTAAGGTTCAAACGGGATTTTTCCCTCGATCTCACATTTGTCGTCTTCCATGAAATATCGGAACCGATACTCGGTAGCAATTCATATTTATCAAGTAGTAAACATAATTTGCATATTACTCAACATTAACCACAAAGTATAATATTTCACGATAAAAAAATCAGCATATCATATAATTAACATCAATAACTTAAAAATAACAATTATGCTACATTATTTACACATGAACTTACCTCGTATGCGAAAATGGCTACTTTTACCATTTCGTCCATAACTTGGTATTTTCCCCATTTTAGCCCGAATTTTAGTTTTCCTTGCTCTATCATTTAAAATATAGTCTAATTAGGACTCACATTATTCAAATTGACCCAAAATCATATTTTGGAAAAACTACAATTTTGCCCCTAAACTTTTGCATATTTACACTTTTGCCCCAAAGCTCGTAAATTAAACTTCAGCCTATTTTCTTATGTTTTATGACATGCTGATCATTTTTCCCTTCTATTGCAACATAAAATTCTCACTCTAACATGTACTTATGACTATTAGGTATTTTTACCGATTAAGCCCTTTTGCTAGTTTTCGCTTAAAACTGAGTAGCACAAGTTGTCTAACATAATTTAAAACCTCATATTCTATCATAAAACATAAAAATACACAAATTTCACCTGTGGGTATTTTTCCAAATATAAACCCTAGGTTAAATTATTGCTAGCATAAGCTTAATCGAGCTACCGGGACTCCAAAAACGTAAAGAACTTGCAAAAAGAGGCAAGAATGGACTTACAATCGAGCTTGGAAGCTTGAAAAACCCTAGCCATGGTTTCTCCTTGCTATATTCGGCCATGGGGTTGAAGATGAGCAAAATTGGCTTTTAATTTTGTATTTTAATTCATTTTACCCCTAAATGACCAAAATGCCCTTACTACTAAACTTTCCAAAAATTCCATCCATGTCCAATTTTTGTCCATAGACTTAGAACTTGGTAAAATTTCTATTTAAGACCTCCTAATTAATATTTCAAAACAATTTCACACTAGAAACTTCTAGAATGCAAGTTTTATAAATTATTCGATTTAGTCCCTAATTTCAATTTAAGCACTTTATGCATAAAATTTCTTCACAAAATTTTCACACAATCATGCAATCATATCATAGACCTCAAAATAATCATAAAATAATTATTTCTATGTCAGATTTTGTGGTCACGAAACCACTATTCCGACTAGACCCAAAATCAGGATATTACAGGTTGCCTCAGTGATCTGCCTCTAGTAGGAGCATTTCTGGATCTAGCACTCTATGTTATCTCTCGATTAGCCACCTCTATACATTCTCGTACAAAATGATCTGGAGCACCGCATTTATAACAAACATTTTCGCCTGCCCGACAAGGACCATAATGAAGTCTACCACACCGTGAACACCCTAATCTACCCTGTCCAACATTACCTACACTCGCAGTCGAGGTGTTCTGAGCCTTCGAATCCTTAAATCTGCTGCCTCTATTCTGACTAGAATACCCGGCTGAGAAACTAGATCTGGTAGAAAACTCCTTTGGTCTTTTGGATGTAGCCTGGAATGACCTGCTTATCTATCTCTTCTTTGTATCTTGTGTCTCTGTCTCAACTTTGCCTTTTGTTTTTAACATCTCCTCTGCCTTACAGGCTCTCTCAACTAAAATAACGAACTCTTTTATTTCTAGGACACCCACTGACAGTCGGATATTATCATTTAACCCATCCTCAAACCTTTTACACATAATAGCCTCTGTGGACACACATTCTCGAGCATATTTACTAAGCCTGACAAATTCGCGCTCATAATTGGTCACTGTCATATTACCTTGTTTCAATTCCAGGAATTCCTTTCTCTTCTGGTCAATAAACCTCTGACTGATGTACTTTTTACGAAATTCCTCCTGAAAGAAATCCCAAGTGACCTTCTCCTTTGGTACAACTGATACAAGTGTCTTCCACCAGTAGTAGGCTGAGTCTCTAAGAACTGATACTACAAATTTCATACATTCCTCGGGTGTACAAGATAATTCGTCAAAGACTCTGATAGTATTTTTTAACCAAAATTCTGCTCTTTCTGCATCATCATCTTTTGTTGCTCGAAACTCTTCTGCCCCTTGTTTCCTGATTCTATCAACTGGTGGCTTTTCTCTTATCACTGTACCTGTGACTGGGGGAGCTTGAGCTACATGGGTAGCCTGAGAATCATGAGGGGGTGGAGGTCTAACTGCCGGATTCGTACGAACGAACTCGGCAAACAAATCATTCAAAGCTTGGAAGAGAGCTTCTCGAGTCACTCCTCCCTGATTAACTGTTACTGGCCTATTCCCAGATGGCGCTACCCCTTCCGCGGGAGCAGGCGCATTACTTTGTACATCATCATCACCAGCTCACTCGGGATCCATTACTATAAAACAAAATATCTAAAAATCGTCAAGAGTCGTCACACTATCAAAATACAGATATGGCATGTATAGCTAGACTTTTACTCACACTAACTGTTCTGAGAACCGACTAAACCTGCTCTGATACCAATAAATGTAACACCCCCACGCCCGAAACCATCACCGGAGTCAAGCTTGAGGTGTTACTAAACTTATCTTACCTTTTAAACAACTCTAAACCACTTATTTTAATTTTCGAAATAAACTGTTTTTCTGCGTCATGGTTGTTTACAAATTCATTTCTCGAGTTTCAAAACTCAAAATTAAGATCTATAAATTTTTCCTGAAACTAGACTCATATATCTATCTACTAATTTTTTTCTAGAATTTTTGACTTATCCAATTAGTACAGTTTATTAGTTAAAGTTACCCCTGTTTCAGAATCCAATTGCACTAGCCTCTACTTACTATGAACCAATTTTATCTCTATACAAAAATCATATGACTATACCGATTGTTTCTATTAAAACTAGATTAAATAAGGATTCTAACCATATAATGTAAGCCACCTAATTATTTTTTTAAAATATATGGTGAATTTCTAAAGTTGGAACAGGGGATCCAGAAATCGCTCTGGCCCTATTTCACCAAAACTCAGATACCCTATAAAATACAAAACCTTTACCTATTTTGCTTATTCCATATGAAAATAGACACAACGAGCTTTAATTTCATATATTATTCACCATCAACCCATGTCTCTAAAATTTCTTGTGATTTTTCAAAATCCAGTTATTTCTGATACTTGAATCTGTTTTTAAGTTACTTTCACATTTTTCTTAGTTTTCATGTGATAGTTACTACTTAATCATACATACTATTAAACATGTATATCATCAGCCACTCTATTACCTAATCACTAGCAAGTATTTACACATCATTCATTGATCATATCATATCAAAAGAAACCAAGTTCCTATACATGCCATACACAAAACGAAACGTCTAACTATACCAATGTGATTTCTTTGATAGTGTGATCGGCTCTCCGACGTTTCCTTCGATCCCCGAGTGGCTTGATAAAAACTATAAGAAAAAAAATAAAGAGAGTAAGCACTAGGCTTAGTAAGCTTACAAGAAAATAAATTACAACATTCAACATAATGAATAATTATACATAATGTCACCTAGCCTCATAAACTTTCTTTACTTCTCATTTTCTACCTTCTTCTTTACTCACTTACCTTCTTTCTTACCTTACCTTTCACTATTCATAAATATAATCTACCTTCCCTTTTGCTGATAATTCACTGTAATTTAATGTGTACAATGACCCGTTGAACCACTCGGAATACTAAGGATACTAGGGTCGTTCCTGTCTATCAATATCCTGCGAATGCCATGTCTTCGACATGGACTTACATGAATTATTTTTGTCTCCAATGCCACATATATATAATATGGGCTTACATGGCTCATTCCTGTCTCCAAAGCCATCTAACTGATATGGACTTACATGGCTCATTTTTGTCCTGTCCTGTTCTGTCAACCCCAATATCCTAACATTCCTAAGGTTCAAACGGGGCTTCCTAATGCTTTTTCTTTGTCACTTCGCCTTTAATTCGACTTTAAATATTCAAAGAAAATAAGTATATAAATGCTGGAAATTGACAATAATAATGTAAAATAAAAGAATATTGCATTTATTTACTGTAAACTTACCTCGATACAAAATGTGACTAAACTTTACAATTTAGTCCTTTACTTTTTCTTTTCCCCGATCTACTCTCGAATTTCGCTCTTCTTGATCTATAATAGCAAATTTAACTTATTTAATATTCACATTTATCAAAACAGTCCTTGACCCAAACTTTGGAAAAATTACATTTTTGCCCCTAAACTTTCACATATTTGCACTTTTTCCCCAAGGCTCGTAATTTAAACTTCATCCTATTTTCTTATGTTTTATGACATGCTGATCATTTTTCCCTTCTATGACAACATCAAATTCACACTCTAACATATACTTATGACTATTAGGTATTTTTACCGATTAAGCCCTTTTACTCGTTTTCACTTAAAACCGAGTAGCACAAGTTGTCTAACATAATTTAAAACCTCATATTCTACATAAAAAATCAAAATAAACACTTTTCACCTATGGGTATTTTTCCAAATATGAACCCTAACTTAAATTATTGCTAGCATAAGCTTTATCGAGCTACCGGGACTCCGAAAACGTAAAGAACATTAAAAACGGGGCTTGGAATCACTTACTATGGAGCTTGAAAGCTTGAAACTAACCCTAGCTATGGAGAACCCTTGAAATTTCATGCTAATGAAGAAGATGATTAATTTTGTGTTATTTTTCCCTTTTTATTTCATTTAATATCCAAATGACGAAAATGCCATTCCTTATTAAACTTTCAAAAATTCCATCCATGTCCTATTTTGTCCATGAACTTATAATTTGGTCAAATTTTATTTAAACCCTCCTAATTAATATTCCAAAGCAATTTCATACTAAAAACTTCTAGAATGCAAGTTTTGCAAATTATTCGATTTAGTCCCTAATCTCAACTTAAGCACTTTATGCATAGAATTTCATCACAAAATTTTCACACAATCATGCAATCATATCATGAACCTAAAAATAATAATAAAATAAATTTTTCTACCTCAAATTTATGGTTTCGCAACCACTATTCCGTTTAGGCCCTATTTCGGGATGTTACAAGATGTCACTAAATAACTATCAGTGGCAAGTCATGAGGACAAAACCAACTAAAACAGCCGGTGTTTATAACGTCGATTCGGTCACCATGCTCTCTAATCAGGTAGAACACTTGAATAAAAAAATTGATGGTTTTCTTAGTTCTTCATAGGTTCACCTAGTAATGCAGTACGAAGCAAGTGGAGGTGGATCAAGCAATTCGGAACACCAACCTTATTGCCACAACATGGATAATGAGCAGTTAAATTACATGGGTAATAATCCTCGATCACAAAACAATCCATATAGTAACACTTAGAATGCACATTGGAGGAACCACCCAAATTTCTCGTGGGGCGGTCAAGGAAATCAAAAACCACAACATCCTCCGGGTTTTCAATCTATCAACAAGAGAAGAAGCCAAACCTTGAAGAGATGCTGTCTAAATTTATCTCAGTGTCAGAAACCCGTTTCCAGAACACCAAGGCAGCACTTAAAAATTAACAAGCTTCGATCCAAGGACTCGAAACTCTGATAGGACAGCTGTCCAAACTAATTTCGGAAAGACCACTAGGAAGTTTACCTAGTAACACCAAATCAAAAGAGAATGTAAAAGCAGTTACACTAAGGAGTGGGAAAGTGTTAGCAGAATCTGAAAAGAAGCTAACACAAGTAGCCGTGATCAGCGAAAGAGGGGAAGAAAAACCCAAAAATAGTGACAAACCAGTTCCGAAGGAATATAAACCCCCAGTTCCATACCTAGCAAAATTGAAAAAAGACCATATTGGTGCACAATTCGATAAGTTTCTTGAACTTTTTAAGCAATTACATATCAACTTACCTTTTGTTGAAGTCATCTCGCAGATGCCTACATACGCAAAATTTTTGAAGGAGCTTCTGACAAATAAAAGGAAGTTTGAGGACTTATCTATAGTAGAACTCAACGAGGAGTGCTCAGACATACTCTAAAACAAACTGCCAACGAAACTGAAAGATCCAGGAAGTTTTACTATACCTTGCTAAAGCATTAGCTGATTTAGGTGCTAGCATTAATTTGATGCCATATAAAATGTTCAAACACCTTGGTCTTGGGGAACCTAAACCTACTAGGAAGAGTATTCAATTAGCCGATAGATCTGTTAAATATCCTAGGGGTATTATGGAAGACGTACTTGTGAAAGTAGATAAATTCATATTTCCTGTTGACTTTGTTGTGCTTGACATGAACGAAGATGTAGAAGTGCCCTTAATTTATGATGTAGAAGTGCCCATTTTTAGCCACTGCTAGGGCTGTAAGCGATGTGGGTGACGGTAAATTGGTCCTTAGAGTAGGTGACGAGGAGATTATCTTTAAAATTTATGATGTTATGAGATTTTCTAGGGAACAGGATGATTCATGTTATTTTATTGACTCTATTGATCATACTACTCAAGACACTTTTCAGGAAATTATACAAAAGAACAGAACGGAACCGCATCTAGCTCAAGAAGAGGAGACAGATGATGAACCTAATGAGCATTCTTCAAGACAAGTAGAATATGAGGGCATTAAGATAAACAATGAACTTAAGCAAAAACCCTCTATTGAAGAGCCTCCCAAACTGGAACTTAAACAATTACCAAACCACTTAGAATACGATTCCTTGAAAATAATTCTACATTACCAGTTATTATTTCTTCTAACTTGCAACCCAAGGAGAAAGAGGAATTAATATAAGTATTAAAAGAACATAAAAATGCCATAGCTTGGAAAATTTCTGATATTAAAGGAATCAGCCTTTCTTTTTACACCCACAAAATTTTGATGGAAGATGAGTACAAACCATGTGTGCAAGCTCAAAGATGACTGAACCCCAACATGAAGGAAGTTGTTAAAGTCGAGGTGATTAAACTTCTAGATGCTGGAATTATTTATCCTATTTCTGACAGTTCTTGGGTAAGTCCAATGCAGGTTGTCCCTAAGAAAGGAGGCATGACGGTTATGACCAATGAGAAGAATGAATTAATCCCAAAAAGGACAGTCACAAGATGGAGAGTTTGCATTGATTACAGGAAACTGAATGATGCCAGAAGAAAAGATCACTTCTCCTTACCATTTATTGATCAAATGTTAGAACGATTATCCGGGCACATGTACTACTTCTTTTTAGAAGGACTCTCTAGCTACTTCCAAATCCCAATAGCTCTTGAAGATCAAGAAAAGACGACATTCCCATGCCCATATGGTACGTTCGCTTATCGTAAAATGCCTTTTGGATTATGTAATACTCCTACCACTTTTCAGCGCTGTATGATGGCTATCTTTGACGAACTCGTGGAAGATATCATGGAAGTATTTATGGATGATTTCTCGGTATTCGGTAACTCTTTCCATCTCTACCTTAAAAATTTAAAATGAGTTTTAATAAGATGTGAGGAAATGAACCTTGTGCTTAACTGGGAGAAATGTCACTTTATTGTTCAAGAAGGTATTGTATTAGGGCATAAAATTTCTAGTAAAAGGGTTGAAGTAGACAAATCTAAAATAGAAACAATCGAAAAATTACCCCCTCCTAGTTCGGTTAAGGCTATTAGAAGCTTTTTAGGACATGCTGGTTTTTATAGAAGATTTATTAAAGATTTTTCTAAAATAGCTAAGCCTTTGACTAAATTGCTAAAAAAGGATATACCTTTTAATTTCAATCAAGAGTGTTTAGAAGCATTTAATACTTTAAAGGATAAATTAATTAATGCTCCAATCATAATTGAACTTGATTGGAACTTACCATTTGAATTAATGTGTGATGCGAGTGATTTTGCAGTAGGTGCAGTATTGGGACAGCGAAGAGACTAGCATTTTCAACCTATCTGTTTTGCTAGCAAAACTTTGACAGCTGCACAAGAGAATTATACTACCAAGGAAAAAGAATTGCTAGTTGTGGTTTTTGCATTTGATAAACTTCGATCATATCTCATATTGTCTAAAGTTGTTGTTTATATTGACCATTCCGCCCTTCACTACCTTTTAACTAAAACTGATGCAAAACCTCGACTTATTCGATGGATTCTCCTATTGCAGGAATTTGACTTGGAAATTCAGGATAAGAAATGAGCTGAAAATCTCGCGACTGATCATCTGTCTAGGCTCGAGAACTCTAATACCAAAGAACTAGATGAAGTTGAAATAAATGATTCATTTCCTGAAGAACAATTTTTTGTTATATCTAACTTCAAGGAACCGTGGTTTGCAGACATAGAGAATTTTTTAGCTGCTAACATTATGCCAAAAGGGTTAACACACCAGCAAAATAAGCGATTCTTTAATAATGTGAAAAACTACTTTTGGGACGACCCCTTTCTTTTTCACAGATGTGCCTATCAAGTCATTAGAAGATGTGTTACAGGATCAGAAACATCAAAAATATTGGAACATTGTCACTCAGGGCCAACTGGAGGACACTATAGTGGAACAAAGACCGCACATAAAATACTTGAATCAGGTTTTTATTGGCCCTCGATATTCAAAGACGCTAACAGGTACGTTACTTCATGCGACAAATGCCAACGGACAGGTAACATATCTAAACGTGATGAAAGCCTCAAAACTATATGCTTTCATGTGAAATATTTGATGTTTGGGGTATCGATTTCATGGGCCCATTCCCCAGTTCATTTGGGAATAAATACATCTTAGTAGCAGTTGATTATATGTCCAAATGGGTGGAAGCCCAAGTTCTACCTACTAATGATGCTAGAGTGGTAGTACATTTCCTTAAGAAACTTTTCTCGAGATTCAGAACACCTAGAGCAATTATCAGTGACAGGGTCACTCATTTTTGTAATACACAATTTGAAAAAAATCTTAAGAAATACGGGGTTCATCATAGAACAGCCACCCTATACCATCCTCAAACTAATGGACAAATTGAAGTGGCAAACCGAGAAATCAAACGGATCCTTGAAAAAATAGTAGAATCAAACAGAAAAGATTGGACAATGAAAGTAGATGATGCTTTATGGGCTTACAGAACTGCTTTTAAGACCCCTATAGGGACATCACCTTATAGACTTGTTTATGGAAAAAGTTGTCATCTACCATTCAAAGTAAAGCATAAAACTTTTTGGGCTATTAAATTTCTAAACCTTGATCCCAAACTTTCAAGAAAAAACAGGTTGATGCAGTTGAACGAACTTGATGAGTGGCGGCCAATGCATATGAAAACTCACGCCTATACAAGGAAGCAACAAAGCGGCGCCGTGACACTCGTTTAAAGCAGCGAAAACAATTTGAAGTTGGCGATCTTGTCCTACTATACAACTCAATACTCAAACTATTTCCTGGGAAACTTAAATCGCGATGGTCAGGACCTTTCGTAATTCAATCTGTTCTTCCATATGGCACAATAGAGGTAAGTCACCCATCACACGGTCCTTTCAAAGTAAATGGACATCGTTTCAAACTTTATAATGGTGAGAATTTTAAAGACGATGGAGAGGAGATACGACTCCACAAACCGCCCTAAATTAACCAACAAGGTAACAATCGAGTTTAGACTATAAAAAAGTGCTTCTCGGGAGGTAACCCGAGTACTAACGATTTTAAATTATTTAAATTTCAAATTTTAAACATCTAGGTCACTAACAGAGTCTTTGAGTATAGGTCCCCAACTCCACACGGCCAACCACACGGCCGTGCTTAAGGCCGTGTGACAACCATGGACGGAAACACGGCCGTGCGATACAGCCGTGCGAAAATAGGGTAAAAGTTATCTTTCCCAACACGGGATGCGATAAGTGGCCACGGGCATATGACCTGGCCGTGGTCACACGCCCGTGTCTAGCACCCGTGGACAACACTGTCAAAACAACACGGGCGTGCGCAGAGCTACATGACTGTGGGAAAAGCGAACCACATCACACACGGTCGTGTAACATGATCATGTAGCCACAGGACCTATACATATGGGCATGCCCTAAGACCATGTGACGACATCTCACTTCGCAATAAACACGGGCGAGACACAATCCACACAAGCGTGTGAACCGACTGTACCACTTGAAAAATTGCATTATCTATCTTATTTTATTTTTCTTTTATTAATTTTGAAGATTCTTTTGTTTTTAAACACAGCTTATCTTTATGATTACTATCAAATTATTCCCCCAATTCTCCTTTTGTCTTTCAGAATCATGTTTGTCTTCCAGCTTTATTTCCAACAACTCGTTCTCACCAATCCAGGAATTTCATCCATTCTTAATACAGGAAATTTCACTTTTCTCCATATCTTATTTTTATATTCTTATATCTATCTTTGTACATTGAGGGCAATGTACATCCTAAGTGTGGGGGGTATTCATTTTCCTATAAAAAAATCACTGAATGACTGTTGTGTTCTCTTGAAAAGCTCTCATATCATTTTTAGGATAAATTTTAATTGATTTATGATTTTAATTGATATATCCTGAATTAAAACATAGGCATTTATGCATTGATTGTTTAAATTTTAAGACATTAGAGAATCAAGCATGATAAGTTGATTTTTAAGAATCTAAAATTTTAGGTTGTTTCCCCAAAGTTTAGGTATTACTTTGAGTTGGAATTCACAAGTTTTAAACATCAAAAATCCATAATTTTTGTGAGATTTTTGAGCCTTTTGAGCACCTATTAATTCTTTCACGCTCACTTTTATTATTGCTTTGAGTGTGTCAGTATTAAACTGTTATTCTAGAACTTGCTTGATTATGCATGTCAAGACCACACCATTTGATTTGATATGTCAAAATGATTAAGGCACTTAGGATTAACCCACTCATTCCATGAAAAGCCTACCTCCACGATTAACCCCTAGTAAATCCCCTTGAGCCTAACAAATCATTTCCTGTATTACCCTTAATATTAACCCTTAACCCATTATTGTTGAAACCCCCTAAATTAATTTAATCCCCATTTTTGTCGAGATTTGAATTGAAATAGTTGCTTAACTATGTTTTATTCTATTTTGTAATTTAACTTGTTCTTAAAAAAAATGTATACATATTAGTAGTAGTAATCTTTTGTTTTTGAGCTTAAGTATTTAAATTCCATATTCTGAGAAGAAGCTCTGTTGTACGCAAGTGATATTAAATCTTTTTCTAGTTAAGTGATTTTTCAATTCAATCTCGATTCTAACTTTTTCTTTCAGCCTGTGACCACACCCCCTAACAAAGCCTTGTTACAACCCTCTAAAGACCTTTTGATTGATGTATCATCTCAATTTATAGTGGTGGAGATTTGATTTTCATGCAAGCCTATGGTAATGACTTTTCATTATTGACTATTGATTGCTTCATTTATTGTCCTTAAAAACTCTGTGACATTTTGAATCAAAGGTAATTATTTAGACGAGGGGAAACACCTATATTTTCATGATAAAGTGCTCAACTTGGAATGATTGAAACTTTGATATTCTTTTAGTTGAATTTTCAATGTATGATTACCTATGGATTATTTTGAGATATTATCTATAGGAATTATAGGTTGAGAAGGATTTATTTTGATTATGAGTTGAGAGTTTTGCTTGAGGACAAGTAAATGCTTAAGTGTGGGGGTATTTAATAAACCGTAATTTATACATATTTTTACCCCATGCTTAACAAATTTTATGGATCATTTTTCCTTAGAATTGGTGAATTCGATGGTCCTAATTCCTTAATTTCATGTTTTATACTTAAGAGAGCATAGGAGAGCAAAAGGAACGAGAAACGGGCCAAAACGGAGAAAATAAGCCAAAGTACGAAATTAACACTGCCTGGACTTCCTCACACGGGCAAGCCACATGGCCGTATCAATTTGGCAGATTCGAAGCACGATTCACACGGGCGTGTCCCTGCCGAGCCCAAGTTGAGTCCAATTCAAAAAAGGCTACTTTTGAGGTTTTTAGGCATTCTAAAGCCTATAAATACGCCTTAAAGGAAGAGAAAAAGGGCAGGCATAGAGAGGAAGGAAGGAATTACTCAAAGGAAGCCGATTGATCCATCTCAGAAGCCGGTTTCATCATCAAGACTGAAGATCTCCCCTCAAATTCCCTCAAGAGTTTTGGGTTTTCTTTATGTTTTGTATTCGTTATTCTTATGAGATGTTTTCCTTTTTAGTTATGAACTAAATCCCCTAAATACCTAAGGGGAATGAAACCTAAGACGAATCTTGTTATTATTTTCTGAATTATATGATAAATATTTAACTTGTTCTTAATTATGTGTTCTTAATTCTTGTTTTGATATCCCAGGATACTGATTCAAGATAAGCTCTTATTTAGAGGAGGAATAGACCCTGTCTAAGAGTACATTTGTCATAATTAAGTGGAGTTGATTGTGCGCCTGGAGATAAGGTGACAAGATTTTGCCAGATTAGGGTGAAACCTAATAGAGGGATCCATAGATCGAGTTAATGCAACTCTAGAGTGTTAATTAGAGAAAAGTCTCAATTATTCAATCTAGGGATTAGACGTTATTAGTCTTGAATAGGGATAATAACATAACTTAAGGATCTCTACGGAACAAGTTAAATGAATAAATCATCCGATTCGGAGCCAGAATAACAAGTACAGTCTAGGTGTGGATTTTTCCTTAGGTATTGTCTTAATTCAATCGTTTTCCAAAAGTAATCCCCCAATTTCATTCTCTGTGAATTCTTAGATTAGTTAATTAGTTAGTTAAAACCAAACCACCTTATTTTTAGGCTAGATAATAAAAAGACAGACATTACTAGTACTTTTAGTTCCTTTGGGTTCAACAACCCGGTCTTGCTAAACTATACTACTGTTCGATAGGTACACTTGCCTGCATCGCGATAATAGTTAGTTTCAAGAATGATTAATTATAAATATTTAAAACTTACCTGTCACGACAATCGCGACCAGGATGATCTTTCTGTTTAAGTGATGCCAGTACGTCCATTTTCGTCTTCCTCCTTTGATTCCATTAAGTTATTTACTTTTTTTGAAGCTCTACATATTGAGTATATAATGTATCTCTGATGATACTCCTTGTCGGTTTCATAAATTACTTGTTTTCACTCATTGGCTCCTCTTCCTGGCAGCGTAGAGTCGTGACGATGTGGGGCAAGAAGAGTCCAACTTTTTGGCTCATTATGTACCATTTCATTTCTCAAAAGGTCCAGGGCCTTATACAGATTTGTTTTCGCTGCAAGATAGCATATAACAAGAAAACTTGAAATACATTAACATTAGAAACATTTAATACGGGTGCAATTCTAGTGCCAATTAATTGCATCAACATTTTAGCAATAGGAAACGTTATATCTTGATTAAAATTCGTGGAAAGCTCAGTGTCTGGCCTGTAGTTCCAATTAACACTACACGGTGTTAGATATTTTATAACATCTTCCATGTCAATGTTTTGAAATCCTTCTAGATTAGTATTATCAAGAAAATCTTTTTCATAAAATGGTATGTTATAAAACTCACAAATATCATTAGGGGAGATTGGAATGTCTTCCCCTCGCACTTCAACATCAGTTCTAACTACATTATAGCCTCGCTTAATCATTTGGTCCTTAAGGGGTGCATAGAATTCCTGAACCACATATATATTTGCATTATTTGTGGGACTAACGCAAAATTTATCCCATTGATGATAACAGACCAAATTCTAGATTTCTTTGTTGTGGATCACTGAGGGTTCGAACCCTGGTTCCTGAATTAGAGGTCTCCCTTGTGACTCTAGAAAATATTTTTCCATGTCGTTATTATGGAATGGAATAGGGTCAGAAACATGTAGGGTTTCTAGAATAGGAGTTCGTTTGCTCTTATGAGGAAACAAGTGTGAGACGATTCTTACTAGATTTTATAAGCAAAATAATAAAGATATTCAATAGAATAGTAAGAGAGGATTGAGAATACTTGAACCTCAACTCTTGTTAAACTCATTTGCATTTCCTCTTGGTGTATGTTGGTGTTGATTTCCTCGAATGTAGCTTCTTGGATGAGGAATTAGGAACTTAGGTTTTTGAGGAGAAAAAGAGGGTTTAGAGGCTAAAGGTTTTTGAGGGGTAAGTGTTTAAAATGGAGTTAGATTAGGTTAGAAGGATATTTTTATGTTTAAAAAGCCATTTTTAGGGTAGAAAATTGGGTAAAATAATGATTATTCCGTAGGGTTGAGCAATTGGGTCCAGTCAACACTGTAGGAAATTGCAGTGATGTCAGACACAAGGGTTTCGTGTTGCAACATCGGGGTTCGATGTCGCGACACGCCTTGTAGTTTCAAAATTCTAAATAACTATCTTCTATGTCATGACATAGGTTAGTGATGTCGTGACATCAGGTAGATTTTTTAACTTCTTCGTTACTGTCCTTGATCTTGCAACACATAATTCTCTTTATCGTGACGTTGACCTTGTTTCCTGAATTTTTGATCTCCAGAATGCTTCAAGCACTTGTTAAACCTATCTCTAACCTACTTGCATTACATTAACAACTTAGTTAGCGGAGTATACGGTTAGTACAATTAGTAATAATCAAACAATGGAAAATGTTAGGTCTTGCTGTCAGACTTGTCCATTAGTTCAGTCAATATGCACTAATGGGCTCCCTATAATTTATTTCTATCTGTACTAGTCTAGCACCCATCATGCCATTCTATTTTTCCACAATTGTTCCTTTCCCTGAATTTACCTTTCCTTCTTGCTTTAATGACCGACAACTCTTTCCACAGGTCATAACTATTGGTGATTGACAAAGTAATATACCCTTAGAGCTGTTTTACTTTATCAACATTTGTGTTTTGAAAAAAATTTGAAGATTGCGTCTCACACTTGTTGTCTACGGGGTCTCTATCCTTTCCATTGATCAGGTATGACTTTTTAAAAGAACATTGTAATGCACTTAGTAGAGGATTTGAGAAAAAAATTGTATTATGCTACTAAAGTTCTGTCTCTGCAGACTTTTAAGTTCATTCATTGGCCTGCAGATAATTCCCTTAGCTGGTTCTCGAAAGAATCGTACATTCTGTAGTGGCCATAACTCAATTCTTGTACACATTGATTGCTCTATTTAATCAAAAACTGCTATATCATTATAAGTTCTGTCAATTTATATTTTCCCACTCTTTTCAATATTCAGAAAATTCCTGGATCTATAGACTTCTGGCGTGCTTGGTTTAAGACTACGAATACAAAAAGAATGGTCTATTTAGGCTCATCTATCAGGATTGCTAGTTTCTCATCTTTTTGTGTTGTAAACTTTTGAATTAATAAACATTCTTTTATTAACTCAGTCCTAGCTATCATCACCTCTGCTGGTGAGTCTAAATTATACTATTCTTATGGTTCAGCTTTGTCAGTATTTCTTAAGATTTTTGGGATAGAGTTCCTATTCTATTTGAGTCTCTAATTTCCTGGTCTATTTGAGTCTCTAACTCACTGTCCATTTCCTCTGCTAATTCTATATCCTCTCTTTCCAAAGTTTCGTTTAATTCGTCTAAATATTTTTTCCACTACTGAAGTGAATAATAGTCTAGGGTTTCTCCTTCTATGCAAGAACCTATGATGACATTCTCCATTTTGCACAATTTTGGACTTGACATCTCTTGGTACCATTCTAATGGCATATGACTATGGTCATCATCATTTTGGGAAATATCCAGGGTTTCTCTTTGGAGTTGACTTAATTCCAGAATTAGTAATCGTTGATTCTTCTAGATCTCTCAATCTTCATGGACTCTTTCTTCGTAAATATCGATGTCATAATCGAAGTCTTCATAGGGCCAATAAAATAAAATGCATTCATGACTTTGTGCTGACTGACTCTTTGGTTGATGGCACTTAAGATTCCTAAAAAAAAAACAAACGTTAGATGTTTTAATTGGCAAAATAAATTGAGAATCATAACTATAACCTACAAATTTCCTAATTATTCTTTTAAAAAGTAAAAATTAAAATCGATCTAGTGACGTTGCATCCCTGGCAACTGCACAAACAACTTGACTGGCTCTAGATATACAAATGTTCAAAGTGTAAATACTATAATAAAATATAGAATTATGAGGCGGTATACGCAAGTATACGGTTCTAGTTGTAATATATTTTTACAACAGAGTGGGTGAGTACTTTGAGGATCATACACAAGGAAGGCGAGTGTTAGATCAATTCTAACCTAAAAACTAAAATATCTAATTAGTACTTTTAAATTTAGTTATACTACGAAGGATATAAAATAAAGGATTTTTTTTGGGGTTTTTATAATAATGAAAATAAAATAGCATAAAAAGATAAAATTCAACAGATTAAAAAGGAATAATAAATCAAATCTGATTATGGGTAATTAGATCACTTTGGTAATCTTCATCAACTGTCGCTTTGGTTCCTTGTCAATCAACTAGTCGCTACCCTAGTAGGATCTTTCGATCTTTCACAAACATAACGAGTTAGCAAGTACTACTTATCTTCTAACCTCACAGTCCAGACTGGTTTGGGTTTAAGGTGTTCACGGATGGGTAATACTAATTTTAGGTTAATTCCCCCTTGATGACTTCCCAGGGTTCTTAGGCCTAGGGTTTGTTTCACGTTCTACCTTTCCCAAATAACTGATCCGTTGAATAACCCTAAAAAATAGTTAACAGATCATACCTCCACTCGCCAATCTCCCATAGAAGAATAAGTTCCTCATGATTTTCATAAACAATATACAATCGATGTAAAAAGAAAGAATGCTAATTAAATTGAGAAGATAGAGTTAATGAAAGAGCCTGATTGCATTGATATTAAGCGTAAATCCACTGAGTTGAATGGTTCCACAATTCAGATCTCTTGAAAGAAAACAACAAATAAGTAAAGTAAACTATGTTAACATATTAGGGTTAATAAAAAAAGTTTCTTTAACATGTGCCAAAGGAGCCTATTTATAGCCTTTAGGTGGCCATCGTCTTTAACCCTAGGTTAACTGATGTTCTTGAGTTTTAAGCTCGATTATGAGAACCAAAACACCCCTGCTTTGTGTCTAATTTATGTTCCAGAGCTGATGTTGTGAGACACCAAGACTCATGGTGCAACATAACAACCAATATGCTCCTCTGTAACCATCTTCAGGGGTATGTCGCGACACATTCAATCTGTGTCACGACATCGAAGGCAGACTTGCATGTTTTTCATTACATTCCCTATTTTACGATATCAGTCCTCCCATTTTGTGACATAGCATCCAGTATTGTCCTAAAATGTCTTTTACTGGTCTCTTTCACACTCACAAAGTACGTTAGCTCTCCCTTAGGCCTCATTCGGCACTTAGGGTCAGTAAAAGACCCAATTTTCATATTTTATTGAATATAAGTAAAATTAAAGAAACTTAACTAATATGTAATGAGAATTCTTGTATTCAAGCTCCTTAAGTACGAAAACTAGATTAATCTACTACACCGAATTTCAAAAATCAACCACTCCTACGGATGATGGTCCCTTGATCCCACCACAAAGTAATGGTGCATACTTGAAACCAATAGAAAAGGGGATCCCTATACGCAATCCAACTGACATTTGGCACCATGTTTCAAAAATACAATCCATAAGCAAAGGAAATGGGAAGATGATCATTTCAGACAAGGACGACTATATGAGTTCGATGATGACGACTTTGCCGACCTTTGAAGAAGTTGTTAAAAAAAGTGTATTTAATTTTGTATTTTATTCCCAATTTTTAGTTACATTTGACATTTTATTTTCTATTACAGATACATTCCCGTCCACTTTGAGCACACATAGGCTCGATGCCAACACGAAAATAGGGATTCAACCCATTAAGGAAGTTTTCTTGTTAGCACTTTAATTATTTTACATTGAGGGATTTGTATGCTTTAAAGTTTGTGGGGGTGTACATAGGAGTTAGTTGTATGCCTTATTTGTTTGTTTTATTTAATTATTCAATATACTGAAAAAAAAATGTGCCTTTCTTTCTATGTAGGAACCCCGCCTTAGGCAGCAATACAATTTCAAGCTAAACCAGAAAGGGGAGAGCAACCCGACTGACCTCGCAGCATCTTCACGAAAAATTAGGTAGTCTCTTCTCTTTATATATTTTGGGAGCACATTAGGGATAATGTGTCAAATAAAGTATGTGGGGTAACATAGAAATTTTTAAATTTTTATTAGACATTTTGCTTAGTTATATACTTTTAGTAATTTTTAGTTGAATTTTTTCCCTTTCTTGTGTGTTTGTGTGTGCTTGAGCTTGTAGAAATACAAGTGATTGGTTAGGATCATGTGAATAGGTTGTTTCTATAAATGACCACCTATAAACACAGTATCATATATAGAATTCATATAACACCAAAAATATAAGAATTAAGAATGACGGTGTCCGTAAGATAATGACGGTGTCCGTAAGATATTTTGTATAACAAAATACTTGGAAGTATTATGAGGATCATACCTAATAGAGGATGGAATAAATAATGAAAAAAATTTTACAATAACAAGTCTAAGTAGTAGTAATTTGTTCCTATATTACAATAAACCATAAAATAAGTTGAAGAGGTAAAAAGAAATAAATAAAGGAAAATAAGCAGATGAAATAAATCAATAAACCAACCAGAAAGATTAACTCACATCAGGGTTTGTATCTAACTTTGGATTAGGGTTTGAGGGTCGATTAGCCATCGATCAACCAATTATTACCTTCCAACCTCTATTTAACTAATCGAATGGTTGATACTCGCTTATCTCCCAACCTCACTTTCTCAACCAAGATAAATTACGATTTACTCAATTTGACTTATCTTCTGATCTCATCCAACCTATAATAACTTATAAGGATTTTCAATCCTAACAATTAAAGAACTCATAGTTTATACCAACTAATCCCTCTTGGGAAATCCTAAATCCTCCTTTAATTACATTCTCATGCACTCATTACTCTCCCTTAAGAGATATAGCCACTCATGTTATTCATAATCTCGATCTCAATTGAATAAATCATGTAAAGAACACGATTGATTTGGAAGAGAAAAGAGAATTGAATAATAATGGATTGAATATTGAATGAGAAATGAAGTAGCAAATCACTTAATTGGAATAAAGAATTAAATTGAATGCAAGAACAAGTAAACTGACATACTTTAACTAAATAAATAAAATCTTGAATCAAAACTGATTTCAAGAGGAAAAACAAAAGAATTATGAAAATTCGAAAAGAAAATAATCTAAATCTACTTCTAAACTACTAGGGTTTTTGAAGGCATCTAAAATGACTTAGTTACATAAAACCCCTAATTTCTTATTTATAGAAGTGTTGACAACCCAAATTAAGTCTTCGACACGTCTTAGGTCTTCGTATAAGTTTGATTGTACGGACGAAAATAACCCTGATAAGCTTAGGCAGCACGTCAACGTGTGTTGTGCCACACCCCTTGCGTGGCACGACACGACACCAAAAATCTTCCTTGGGTCATTTGTTTTGTACTTTGACATCTCGGGAAACTTGTGCATCAATAAACCTTCCACATCAATTGGGCCTCTATATCTTCATCCTCCACTCTCAATTGAGCCAATTAGCACAACCTAAGGCCTGTGTTGGCCTATTGGGTCACAACACTTGCAAAATGTGTTAAAAACACTTACTTTTATTAACTTTCTATCCTAATACCTAATTATTGAAAACATAAATTAAAACCCTAAACCGCATAGAAAACAAGCTCCTTAAGTTTAGAATTGGCCCCAATTGACTACTACATTTGACAGCAAGTTATTAAATTATAAATCTAGTCTGATAATAAATGATTTAAGGATGTTTAATTTTAGACTATTTAGTTCAATTTGTTAAAACTTAAATAGGAAAAAAAAGGAGTTAAGCATACGAAGTGGTAAATGTATACACAAGTAATCATATATGTTTGTTTAAATAATAAGTTGTTGGAATTTTATCACTCAACCATTGAAATCTGTAGATATTGAAACAGTGTAGTATAATAAATATATAATCCTCACAAGTATGTGCCTAAATGAAAACTAATAAGTGAACAAAAACATTTTGAGGGCTAAAAGCAAAGCGAGTGAAATAAAAGCATAGAACGGTTAAAAGTAATGTGAGTGAAGAGTGAATGAAATGAAAACAAATCAAATAAACAGTATGAGTACTTAAAATTTTTTTACTCATAATTGCACAAATACTAGTTGAAATTGTTTATACTTGTCAGAACAATACTAGAGTTTAGAACATCGATGAATAAAACTGAGTTGGGGGAGTTCTAATTGTCTGTATTCTTCAAAGGTAGATGTTGTAGTCTTGTATGTGTTTTGATGGAAGCATATGTTTAACTAACTTTAACCTGTTAGCCTTGAAATTTGCTGAATGAACATGTTTAAAATTAAAAACTGCGAATCATTTGTATATCTAGTTAATATTGCCCGTTTAGCCAAATTTTCCTATATCAGGCGTCCCAAACTAATTTCATGGATAAAGCATGCTCAAGTACATTTTATTTTAAGTGTTTTATTTTCTTTTTCTTTTCATTTTTGTTTTGTTTGCTTGAGGACAAACAATGAGTTAAGTGTGGGGGTATTTGTTCTGCCACAATTCATGGTCACAAATCAGGTCTTTCTAGTACTTAATAAGCTTGTTTTCAGCATAACTTAGTGTTATTTTGATTAGTTTTACATTTTTTCCTTAATTTTTAATTTTAGTAAAATAAAATTTTCTACACATTTTTAGGTGTTTCGATGATCCATTAGGCCAATTCGGTCCTAAGGTATGATTAATGGGCTACTTGAGTGTGCAGGACATCATTTCAAGCCAAGGAATACAAGGGACAACTTCAGTTTCATGACACCAACATGCAATGTCACAACACCAAACATCGAAGCTATTAGGGACGAAATAGAGGTGACATCATGACAAGGGGTTCTTTGACGTCATTACAACGTGACAAAAACCTGGATAATTGCGTCTGTGTTTTGATAGCTAATTAGGGTTTCTTTGTCCTGTCAAATCCTACATGCTTCAAGGGTATTTTAGGCACCTAATACCTTGAATATAGCCTATATAAGTCATATTATAACCACATTAAAAGGGGAGCCGACCTAGATAGACAAATTCTTTACACAGTTTTCTTTAGTTTTTAGTTTAGTTTTTATTATGTTCACTTAAGCAGAGGATCCTATTCCAAAGTTAGACAATCGTGAGTGGAGGATGTTTCAGAATCGCGCTATTTCATCGATTAATTCATGAGCATTCTCTTATCCTTATTCTTCTATTTATATTTCGTTTAATTAAATTTTTGTATGAATATTTGAATATATTTTGTGCTTAATATTTATTCCACATGATTCAGTTGTTTCATCAATTAATCGATTGAGTAAATAATAACCTAAAATTCAGTGTTTATTCAAGGAACTTAGTATACTAGGAAGTGATGCCCCTAGTAGAATATCTAGATAGTTGAGACCGAGAGTCTGTCTTGTTGAGTAGAACTTGTGCCAACGGTGTAACACCCTAGACCCGGCCTAAAAGTTTGAACCGAATCCTGGAGGTTACATTGACCACCGAAGTGGTCAAAGAAAAGTTTTAGTTTAACAAACCGAAAAACATTACAATATTAAAGTCACGTAAAATTCTCAGTTATATATTCTTGATTTCTCAATAGAAAATATAGTCACAATGACATTTACTTGTGTAAAACATAAAACTTCAAACCACAGTTTTCAAAATAGTACTTATAGTTCAAGGGGTTTAATTATAAACTCAGAAAAAGCCTGTTTTAAACTGAGACTGTCCGAGACCTCCGCATACTCCGTCCAATGTCAAAGTTCAAAAATGTACCTGCAAGGGGGAAACACTAAGGAGGTAAGTTACATAAGCTCAGTGTGAGTTCCAAATGAATAACAACATATTTTCAAAAATCGACTCGAAAGCGAAATATACATACAGATATACACAGAACCAGAAAGTGAACTTGGAACCAACGTCCCAACAGAATGAAACAATTTAAGCACACCATGTCACACACAGATACTCAGTGACAAATGTTATTAAATAAAACAGAACACAGTCAAATAATCTTCACCCAGAAGACTTAAACAGATGCATATGAATACAATCAAGTAACAAAACCCATCCGTCCAGCCAACACACCTCTCTGTCCCCCGGTCACACCCCGTAAGAGTTGATTAAGCTCATCCAACAAAACAGACCACATAGGACCTCGAAAGGCCTATCAACTCTACACACCATGCATGTAGACTAAGCCACTCAGATATTAATACGCAGCAGGGCTGGCGTATATGCAGTACAGTGCAATGCGGTGCTGTACAGACACATTGCAGTTTAAATTGCCATATTAGATAATGGTACGCAACATAGCTGACGTACATGTGGTACAGTACGGTGAACCGCTGTACAAATAAGTTGCAGTAAAACTGCCAGATCAGAACAAAATTAGTCTTTCTTCTCTTTATAACCAACCCCAAAGTACTTTATGCAAGTGCATGAATGCTTACAGTCTTATAGAAACAATGAACACATTGACAAACAGTCAGACAGAAACAGATATGCATACACACCTAGCTAACTGGGTTCAGGATTAGTCATCTCACACCACAGCTAGAAACAACACATAAGCAGAGCACATGGCCTACAGATACAGAGATTTAAATACCCTCACTTAAGCCTAGCCAAGGGTCGGATTACACAAACACATTTTCAGATCAAAAACATACACAAACTAAAATTTGGTGTCTTAGAACCACACGGCTGTGTGCACCAGTTGTGTGGAAAAACCTAGGCCATGTGGCAGAAGCACACACCCATGTGAACCAGGGACACGATAGTGTGAACAGGCCTTCTAACTCACTGTCCAATTGTGCTAAAATGGAGTACAGGTCAGACACGGCCGTGTGCCCAAAATACATGCCCGTATGGGATCCCTAAATCCCCAAATCAGCTACACGGCCTTGTAGCACCAAAATTTGCCAAAGAACCCTAATTCCTAAAAGCACAGGGCCGTGTGAACTAACACACGCCCGTGTGGCCACCCGTGTGGTCACGAAACCACCTCGGAACAAGCCAAAATCACCGTTTTAGCCATCAAAACAGTCCCAACCTTTGTAATAACAAGAGTATATCAAAAAATGGATTATTCCCCTTATTTTTTCAATGACTAAAAACCCAAAATCAATGGATTAGCGCACACTCAAAAAATGCCAAAACAATAGTTCACAAAATAAAAATAGAATGGATAAGGTTCAAATCCCACACCTGAATCGCGATCAGATACGTCTAGAACCCAACTCGATGACCAAGAAATTGAAGCTCTCCAGAAACCACAACCCCCACCTTTTTCAAAAAAGAAAAGAAGAAGAAACAAACAAAAAGAAAATAAAAAAAAAGAAGGAGAACGTCCCAAGAGAAAAATAAAACGAAAATAAAAATAAAAATAAAAATAATCATAATAATAAAACTAATAATTATATTTTAAAACTAAAACAAGTCCACTATTTAACAATATAAAAATATATCACCCAAAACGCGCACACACAAGAGCTCAAACCCAAAACTCAAAGGTTTACTAACACTCACTCAACCACTAGACCAGCAAGCCCATTCTGTCAGTTAAACGTGCAACTAAACACAATAGTGCAGCCTTCTCATTGACTCTAACCACAAAACTCAAAACTTTTAACCCCAAAATTCAGGGTGTTACAAGCGATGAGCTTAAAAAGGTATCTTTGTTGGTAATCCTTAGTGAATATGAGACCAAGAGGGTATTCCTAGCTAAGGGTGTTAAAGACTTAATTAAGGGTAATTGTTTAATTAATTAATAATTAGGGTTAAAATTTATTTTAGGCTAAGAGGGGCTCCCGAAATAAGGAATAGGAGAAATCGATAGTTAACTTAGGGATACTTTTAGTTTAGTTAAATTAGTAATTAATGAATTTTATTATTTTTTTGGATTTACACTACTAATTTGTAAGTCGACTAGATTAGTACTTATTTTCTGTAATTTATTTAATATTGATTTTCTCCAATCTACAATCCTTTGGGTACGATCCTCAGAATACTTAGCAAGTATTTATTTTGTAAATAAACTATATTACAATTTGACCTATATATTTAAGAACACCGCTATCTATTTTATATTATTTTGCTGTAGTATTTCTAGCCCAGATGTTCACATGTCTGGCGACAATTAGATATATAGAGTTGAAATCCCATAAGACTCCCATCTTGTAGATAAACACAAATCTTGATCGTTGATGTAACTCAATCTATACCGTAGAATTTGGGAGAGCTCAACTATAAATAGAGGTCTTCCCCCTCATTTGTAATCACTCAATTGTAAACCTTCCAAGTAATAGAATACTTTTGAGAGCATATTTTTTTGTGGTTTTTTGTTCGTTCATGGCTTATTTCTATTTTGAGTTTGCTTCTGCTTTGCTGCGGTGCCTTAGAGAATTTCTATCAAGAATTATCCTTTTTCAAGTGTTAGGCCAACTTCGGCAGATTTGAACCCAAGAAATTGCCTAAGGCCACTCAATTTGCCAGACTCAAGTTCTAGCCCCATGTTACTTGCATCTCCTTCAAAATTTCATTAGTCGAGTCTTGGCTCTGGGAGATTCACTCTGGTTGCTCTTTCAATGGCCAGCTTGTACAATTCAAGTCTGCAAAATTTATAAAATTTTTTAAAATTAAATTTTTTGTTAATTCTAAATTTATTGAATTTTTAACACGTCATGCCCAACTCGATCGTCGGATCCAGGTATGGAGAGTCATAAGCCAAACCATTAATAATACTACACTTTTCTTTTAAATCAACTTTCTGAAATGGTGAGGTAAACATTTACGAAAATAATGTTCCATAAATTTTAAATATATATATAATTGAAAATGAAAGTTAAAATGGTACCATGCCACTTTAACAGCTAAAGTTACAAAAGTAGCCTTTGACGACAATTTAGACAAGATCCACAAATCATAATTAAAATTAAGCCAATAAGGCTACAAATCATCACTAAAAGATCTCAAAATATCGTATCAAAATACAATTTAATGACTCTTAGATGGCGACATTTAACAATCATCCTAGTTTCCCCCAGCAAATACATGTTACCCACGAAAAATAAAGAAAACTTACAAATGGTCATTGATCTGGTTGTTTCCCATTGATCATCATGTTTAACTAACGACCTAAAAGTGATGAAAATAAGTTAGGTAAATTCGTGAAAACTTAGTGATTTCCTGGGGAATAAGTCCCACCATTATCACTACCAAACATTAAGAGATTAGACTCAAGCTGATCGACTGGCTCGCCATAATTAGCGGATACAACTCTCTCTGATCTAAAGTATCCGCTGGTGGATACTACTACAATCAGACTCAGCCTATCAGCTGACACTAATTGATTTGAAGATCGTTTAGGATAAACACGGATGCAACTACTTCGCATGTACTCCACTTACGCTGAATACCCTTTATAACTATCAGGCTTACTATTACCTTTTATGCAATGTGCACTACTTTGCTTTACCCACATGCATCCTTTTTACACATACTCCCTTCCTTATGCTAGCTTCTGATCCCAGTTCTGAAGAACCATATTCTTGTACCTTTATGTCGCTCTTCAGAGATATTTATCAGTCATCACCTTGTACCTCCTAACATTCCTTATTGTTTTCAAACACACAAGTGTTCCCCTGCAAGGCCAGGTTTTCACCAACCACGGTTTGCACCAGAGTGTCATACTAGAGGCAAAACATTCTATTATGTGTCTTCTTTTTTATCATTATACATAACATCCCTCCGTTGCCTACTTACACTAGTCTGGATACAGAGTTGTGCACCAAAGAACGAGTATTTTCATTGTCAACATATTAGATTTATGGGTTTGTTTAACTGTTTACACCCTTGCATGCACTAATACTTTAAACACATTTCCTTAAACATGTACACTAGAGTCAAAGGACAAAGCCACTTACCTGGTTGTACTGTGATAACGATTAATCAAAATAACATGGATTACAGACTCAAGGTACATAGAAACTCACTAGAATACTTCACTCAAAGCTTTATCTACTCTACGAGTTCCTTCCTTTTGTTACTAGGACCTTCTCCTGTTGCGTTGGCTAAAACAATAAAACAACTTATTTAAACATAAAAAGCAATCAAAACTTTACGAAATAATAAGAATCTGTAGATATACAAATAGTTTCTATATAGAAGTTCCCAATATCCAAAGAAATCCTACTGAACCTTCTCTTACAGTAGCTTCCATCTGTTTGGTAAAGCCTAAAGGAATGTGTAAGAATTTACCAATAGACAACTAGCACAAAAGCTCTCCTAAGTTTTATCAGTCAACAACTTTGTTAACGACGAAGAACTCTGCTAGTTTCTTCGATGATAAAAAACTCAACCAAAGAAGATGAAACATAATCTTCTCTCCACTATCACTCTATCCTATTTATAAATAACTCACATCCCAATCCCACTCAGGATTCACTCTAATCATTACTCGTGTTTACATGCTTTCACTAATTAATCACATCCTACGAGGCTCCCCAAGTGTCTTAACTACTAACACGTTGCCTCCAATAGGACATTAGATGTCTAAAACATGCCCCACTAATTACTTTGCTTACATTAGCAATGACACAAAAACATGGCTGGCAGTCTCATTGGTGAGAAAGTTCGACTAGTATGGTTCTCGCCATCCCTCAAAATGGTACTCCGCAGTTTTGGCGAAGTTTTACGAAGTACTTCGCCACGAAGTTACAACCTTACATGGTCTACGTCTCGCAACTTAGACAGTCTTCGCCAACATGGTCTCCAGAACAGAATCGGCTCGTCAAACCAAGGTGTGACAATATTTTTAATTTTTTTATATCAAAATTTTAGTATTGGTAAACTGAGCTAGAGTTTTAGCATTTTTCTCTAGGCCAAGCTTGGGCTAGGCCTATTTTTTGGGTTGACCTGAGGCCTATAAACAAGCCTAAAATTTTTTTATGGCCCAACTCAACCTGGCCCATGGACACCTTTAGTGGGGAATGGGAAACAAAAATTAGCATCTCTACGTGAACTCAACAAAGGAACATTATGAATCCATGAAAAAAGTTATCGAAACTCTATATAAGTATCATATATAAGTAAACGTATTGAATATAAAAAAAGTTCGTAGATGAAAGTGTAAAACATAGGAACTTTAAAAATGACAAAAAATCTGAGTAATATAGTCCAACAAAGCATATATTGATTGATTTTTGTTAGTGTGGGGGGATAAAAATAAATTTATAAGAAATTAACGAAAACTTCAAGGCATGTATCAATGTTACTTTCTTTAAGGTTTTATTTGTCCCCACATATATTATGGTGTGTGGAAGAATTACTGTTATGTTTTACACTACGGCCCACTAAATACTAAGCAAAGCATAACAAGAATATCAATGGAAATTTCTTATGGAACAATTTAGGAATATAAAAGATATGAGAGAATAGGAAGAAACTTTTGATGTGTTTTTTTAGTGTGTCATACAAATGAAATTTTACTCCTATTTATTGGAGGTCTCATGTCTCTTCATAAGGACACAACTACTCAAATGAATAGTCATATCTTTAGCAATAAACATAATTATTCAATAGATATCTACTTGAATAATGATGAATATTTGTTAATAATCAAGTGGCATAACTTTTAACTACTTATAACTTTTCATTTGTAACTATTTGAGCACTATATGTATTTTGAAAATGTTCCAACAAGTCTTAGCTCGGTTGGCATTGACATAAGTATTATTGTCAATGCGGGAAGACTTGAGTTCGAACGTGTAAAAAATATTTATTCTTTTATTTAAAATTTGAGGAATTATTAAAAATTTTAGGCCTTCTGTAAAACAAAAAGCATATAGTTTTAGTGGAACAAATGGAAATATTGCAATTCATCTATAAAAAGAACTTTGGAGCTTTTAGAATCCTAATCCATAACAAGAAGCCATCGTATGTGATAAGCTAGTAATGTAAAGCATTAAAACAAATGTTATAATTTTTTTATCAGTGATAAGAGGTTGATAGATAGGTTCCATTTAACTTAAACTTTTGCAACAAAAGAATCTGGTAATACAATAGTAAAGAAGCATCTCTGATCACATCTTTGCAGGCTTTGGAAAAATGTCAGGAGTAAATTTTTGAGCTGCACTCAAGCTTCCCTTAATCTTCATTGCACCCCTACATCATCGATGGCATTTTGCAGATTAACATTGCAACTCCCATGGAATAATAAAAAGGCAAAGAAATTGGAGATTTTCACCAATTCACCTTATAAAAGCAATCTGGGGATTCATCTTCCCAGTGGCAACCCTTATAAAATCATCATCCTTGAACGAAAACGTAGCATCAGGCTTTCCCCCTTCATATTTACCTAATAAACATAGCAACCTCTATAAAATCATCGTCCATGTGTGATTCAAGTCTCATTACGATGCCTATGTGAGCTGACTTTCCGCAACCACGATGCCTAGCTTAATTTAGCTCAGGAAAAACACTACTATTCTGCCCCCATCACTTTGGTGACACCATTGCAGCTAGAGATATGGGAGATGGTTCTAACCCCAATTCATGTAAAACTGTGGAGAACCACACCTCAGGAACTAACTACTATAATGGAAGAGATCAGGCACATACAAATTCCACAAGAAATTTCTAAATTCGATGTGTGATTACTCTCATAACATATAGAATGCAAAACACACAAACTTCAGACTCTATTCCATCATTAGAATTTAAAAAGCTGTAATTATGTTAATAGAAACAAGATAAACAAACCCAACCAAGATAAAAGAAGAAGAAGAGCAGGATTGAACCGAATTGGAAAATAAGGATAGGTCTTAAATAAGCGGCTAACCTTTGGTAACCTCTCCTTTCTTGAGATCAACAATGTAAGAAACCTCATCAAACCCAATTTTCTATAAGTAATAAACAAATCCCAGACTTAGAAACAAGCTTTAAATAATAATAATAATAATAATAATAATAATAATAAAGAGTAATGCAACCAACCTTAGGGGCAATATTGATTTGGTAAACGAGGCCGATGTTCTTAATGAGCTCTTTACCAGCATCAGAATCCAAGTGAATTTTCATCATCTCAAACAAGTTATCAGATTTCAACTCAGTAGTCGCCATTACCACACCGAAATTAGAGAAAAAGAATGAAGAAATAACTACGGAAATTGGGTTTGGTTTATGGTTGAAATCGGTTTTTAAAGGCAAGCAAGAGAAGATAGTTGAACGAGAATTTAAGAGTTTGGTATGGCACGGGATCGGACCATAATCTAACATGCCACGCATTTCTATAAAAATTATTTTTATAAGACAAATAAAAAATAGAGAAAATAATCTTTGTCAATGTGGGCCATCATGACGTGGCTTTTACAACACGATAATAAATTTGTGGACCAGCATGACGACGTTGTTTGTTGTTTGTTGATCAATGTACTTATATAAAGTGTGTTACCAAGTTAGTTCAGTTAGAAAATTATTTTTAAAAAATTGTTTTAATAAAAAATTTAATATTAATATAATTGTCTTTTCATCTCTTATTATTTTTATATGAATTTTTTAAATAAATTATAAAAATACAATATTTAAAGATTCAACTTAAGCCTAAAAATTGTCTAGTTCACTTATAATTTGATAATTGATTTCTTTATAAGTACTAAAAGTCCTATCACACATATGTGCATATGGAAACCATTGATCTAAAACATAGGTATGTATTAAAAAAGCATGCAATAAATAATGAAACATATGGTTAAAACTAATTAATCATAGTAACACATGAAATTAACAACATAAATATATCATATTAAAATACTAAATGAAGCTTTGTTTAAGTAGTAAATTTAAAGTTTTATCAATTTAATTGGTCTGGGTTCAAATCTCACAATATGCATACTTTTATGGATTTTTTTGAGTAGTAAATTTAAAGTTTTATAAATCCAACAAATCCCACATTATACATACTTTTCTTGGTTTTTGTGAAAATGAAAAGATTAAAATTCTCAAACCCTAAATACTAAGCCCTAACTTGGGAACAAAAATTTTCTCCATAGCTATCACGAAACTCTCTCCAAAACTCATACACGACTACATCTTGTCGCCCTTTGAAAAGTCTACAACTACATCTTAATTGGCCTCACAAAATAGGGATACAGTGGCCCCTTTTATGGGCTTACATTAGGGGTCTAATTAGACTAAAATATCCCTGGAATAAACAGAATTCAACTGGGAGATGGAACCCTGCTTGGAGTCTAAAAGACGTCTTCTTACTTGATGAATATGTCATGTCGTCCCAACGTCCCATGCTTCCTCGTCATGACGTCATGCGTGCATTGAAAGAAGAAATTCTCTACGACGTTGTGACGACCTAAGCTTCCTCGTCACGATGTTGCCTCTGCCCTGGCTCCTCTTTGGCACATTGTCGGTCGTCTTCCTAAGTACCTGCAAAGTGTCCGATAAATGCGAGCCAGACTCTACAAATCTCCACATTGACTCGTATTTAACATGCCTCCTTTTCCATGCCCTGTCACGGGCCTAACTCAATTATGCAGAATGTCAAACAAGCTTAAGCAGTACTCAAAATTGTAAACTAAAAGGCTCCTGGTCTTTAAATCAATGTTGTATAATGCAACAAGGGCCTGTAATGCTTGAATGAAAGTATGCTTCTCAACAAGAGAGAAAACATCGTGAAAACAACTCTTTCTAGTTGACCGTAACCCTTTGCGACCAACCTTGCTTTATTTAATGCCACTTGACTTGATGACGGACCATTCGAGTCTATAATACCTAAGGAGATAATCCTGTTATGCATCCTGACTTAAACGGTACCAATATCAACTATCTTACAGGGTGAATTATTCCCCATAAATACAACTCCACATTCAATTGGACTGTATGTAGAGAACCAATCCTTGTAGGACACATATGGTAAGAACACCCTGAACCCAGGATCCACTCAGACGTAAACTTAGACCTTTCGGTCGTAGATACCATCAATGAATCATCACCCTTATCATTGGCCACACTAGCATCAGCTACCTCTACATTCATTCAAAACTGCACAATCTAAAATTTGTGATCCCATAGAACTTCTCGATATTGGGTTTCGTTGTTACCATCTATGAACGAGTCAATTTTGGAACCTGAATCTTACTCTAATACCAATTTGTTGAGGACTGACCCGTATAAACAACGAGAGAGAGAAATAGAAAAGATCAATAACACAAAATTTCCTTAGAAAACCCTCAACTAAGAGGATGAAAAATCACGGGCAAAAGAGGCTTTGATTTTTCACTAGATAAGTAAATAAACAAGAGTACAATATGGAGAAAATAAACTTAAATGTACTAAATGTACAAAACCCAAACCATGAATACTAAGCCCTAACTTAGGTAAAATTCTCTCCATAGGTATCTTGAAATTCACTCCAAAACTCATACGAGACAACATCTTGTCACCCTTTGAAAGCCTACAACTATATCTTGATTGGCCTCACAAAATAAGGACATAATGGACCCTTTTATGGGCTAAGATTAAAGTTCTAATCCAACTAAAATATCCCTAGAGTAATCAGAGTTCAATTAGGAGATAGAACCCTGCTTAGAGTCTAAAACACAATTACTTACTTAAGGAACATGTCGCGTTGCCACGACGTCCCATTCTTTCTTGTCGTGACATCGTGCGTGCTTGAACTTATAATTTAAAAGACTCTTAGTCTTCAAATCAAGGTTCTATAATGCAACAAGGGCCAGTATTGCCCAAATCAAAGTATGTTTCTCAACAGGAAAGAAAATGTCATGAAAACAACTCCCTCCACTTGACTGTAACTTTTTGCAACCAACCTTACCTTAAACACACTATGAACCATTCGAGTCTAAAATACCCAAGGAGATGAGATTCTTCTTCAAATTAGGTACATGCCTGACATCTGATAATGTCCTAATAATCTCATCGTGCATTTCCCAATAAACCCAACTCCACCTTCAATTGGACTATATGTGGAGAACTAGTTCCTGTTAGGACACATATAAAAAAACACCTTGAATCCAGGATCCACTTGGATGTAATCTTAGACCTTTAGGTCAACAATTAATCATCACTATTATCTTTAACCACATCAACTACCTTCGTATTCATCCGAAATTGCCACAATCTGAAATCTATGATCCCATCGAACTTCTCGATATTCTATTTCATTGCTGTCATCCCTGAACGAGTCGATTGTACAAAGCTCTAATACTAGTTTTTTAGGGATTGGCCCGTATAACAACGAAAGAGAAAAATAGAAAAGATCAAGAACATAAATTTTACATAGAAAACCCTCAGTTAAAAGGATAAAAAAAACCATGGGCAAAAGAGACTTTAACTTTTAACTAGATGAATAAACAAGCGAGAGTACAATATTGTGAAAATAAACCTAAATGTACAAAATGTACAAAACCCAAACCCTAAATGTTAAGCCCTAACTTGGGTAGAAAGTTCTCTTCATAGCTATCACGAAACTCTCTCTAAAACTCATCCTACGACTACATCTTGTCTCCTCTTAATTGGCCTATCTAAACAAGGATACAATGGCCCCTTTAAATAGGCTAAGATTAGAGTTCTAATCATACTAAAATATCTCTAGTATAATCAAAATTTTATTGAGAAAAGGAGTCCTATTGAGCTATCAAAACACGATTTCTTAATTGGAGAAATTGTTGCGACGTCACGACGTTATGAGTCTCCTCATTGTGACATCACCCCTGATTTGTGTCTGGTTGCATTTGTCTTTGACAAGTGCCTACAAACTGTTGGATAAATGTGAGACACATTCCAAAAATTTCCACCTTGACTCGTATTTATCATACACTTTCTACATAATATTAATTCTCTTTCTTATTATTATTTTTTATCATAACATGATTTTCGACGATTACTATTTAGCCCTATTATTGTATAAACAATTTTAGATTTAATCCATCCTTCCTTAGGTACGATCCTTGGATTACTTTCGATACCGTGTTGTACAAAAATATATTACAAATTGACTCGAATACTGTTGGAAAAAATGGGTTTGCAAAGTGCAGCTGAAATAAGTTAAAGGGGAAAACCAGAGTTCTAAATTTTTTTTCCCAAAAACAAGAACTTAGTTGTGATATCTAAAGTAATAAACACTTAATCAAAATTGTATCTTTTATTCATCTAGGTTGAACGCTTCAACCGAGTAGTCTTCTCCGCTATCCTCAATCTCACGTCTGTCGAGTGTGGGCTCACGTCGAATTAGAAAATTTTCCACAAAATTATCAGTGGGGTAATTTTGCAATTTCTCTAAACTTTTAAAAAAATTTCTAAATAAGAAAAATATCTCTAGAAATCTTCTAAAATAATTTTTCAGAGAATTTTCTCTATACAACTTTCTCTTGAAATCAAGTGTGTGAAAATAATAACCAATGACTCTCTTTATATAGGGAGATTTAGAGTTTTCAACTATGATTAAACATAATTACTTTAATATTAAATTTAATTTAATATTAAATTAATTTAATATTAAGATAATCATTTTAATATTAAATTAATAAAATACTATCAAGATAAATATTAAACTAAATTTAATAGTAAAATAATATTATTTTTGGAATAGTTAATCTGAAATCAAAGTATCCAATAGAGCCCCAGTAGGAGTGTGATTTCTCCACTGCTCAACTACCGAAAGACCTCTCGCTGGACACTGAAATGCCATCGTCGGCACTATCGTGTCCAGTGGTGTCATCGCATGTTCGACAGCCTCATGACATCCCGAGCCAGTTAGGTCCAGGCCAGTGATTGCTCGACAGGTCTGATCCTACCACCAGTTGGACCGTCAGCTTGGTTTGACCAGGTTTTGGGCCTCGATTTTGGGTTCTCAAGCCCAAGTTTTTATGTCAGGTCTAATTTTCAAGTTCAATTACCCATTAGGCCAATTGTCTTACTTGAAAATTAATTTCTAAAAATATCATATTTATATTAATTAATTAATTTGATTAATTTAATTTTACCTGATCAAAATTAATTTTCTCAAAAGTCACTGATATTTTTTAAAATTAATTTTTCAATAAAATTATTTAATAAAATTCTCTAGTTGAACAACTCTCACAGTCGCTTAATTTAATTCCACATCGAATAAGTCAACTCAATTATTTTTTTTCCAAATTTGTAGAATTTTCTTCTGATTCAAATGCAGTCTGATCGAAGTTTTGTTAAGCTAGTGGAGGGACTAATAGGACATATACAATTAGGCTCGAGTAATTGCAATTATATCCAAAAGCATTGTTCCAATAATTTGCAATTTACTTAATCATGGAGTCAGTCCACAAGAAGTACCATGATTGAAAACTCCTTATTGTATACTTTTTATGAAAGCAATTCATCCAATTTCTTTGCCTAATAACCTCGTCATGTATGTGTTACCCTCATATGATATCCATGTTTCCTTTGAGTTAAATCCGATCACTCAATAAAATTATATTTTATCTTATTGTCATCATTGTGTCTTATTAATAATTAATAAGATCACTGTCAACAAATGACTATGATAAATTGCTTGTTCGAGAACAAGCGATCCGTGACCACGTTCCACATTTATCAATCCACATAACGTCAATAAGAGGATATCGCTAACTCTTTAATCGAGCTATGAATTCATTGTTACTAGTAAAGTCATTTCATACACAAGTAATGTACCCAACATACTGTTTATAGGCTTGATCATCTTTAGAGCATAAGCCTTCACTTATATCAAAGCAAATTATTTACATACATATGGTTAGTGACTAACTCAGGATTTAATTAAATCACACCATGAACGTCAAAAGTGAATTCATTAACAAATGGATTCAGAATTAATTCATCTTGGGTCCAATCCAATGTATCATTCTTTCAATGAATACATCTATACCTCTACTCATGGAGCCAATTGCTCTGATAGCCAAAACTAGCTATCTCTCTAATTGGAATTGTAGGTGATATAATACTCCTTCTAAGTATTTGAATCAAATGCTCAATTTGATTGTTTAACGGGATTATAGGCTCGTTTATTTTACCTACTAAATTAAGATATCTTTTTTGCAATGTAAACGTTCTTACAATGTAACTTATCATCCGTTTGAACTTAGACCATCAATGAACTAATATTTGCTTGTCACAATTTTGCTATGCATGCAAAACATGAAAGAAAGAAACGCGAAAGACATAATAATGAAAAATGAAATTAACTTTATTCATTTATTCATCATTTAAATACATAGAAAAGAATTACACGTTTACTACAATATGGGCACATTTCCCAACATATACTTGTGAACACCACTGCTTTCATTTTATATCTTTTTACTACAGTATTTCTAGTCAAAATATTCGTATGTTTGCCGACAGTCAACTATCTTTTGGTTGGTAGGCATGGTGTAACTTGCAGGGCTGATGTAGCACCACAACTATCTAAAAGAAATGCATCATTAGCCACAAGTGTGCTTGATCTTTTACTGCCATATGCAGCAACAGAAGCAGTTGCCTTTAATGCTCTCATGCAAACATCAGTAGAGGAAACAAGACCACTTGATGGTATTTTCCAACTATAATGGTTGAATAGAAGCCCTTGGTGGCTTGCTTCCACTTGGAAAAGTGAAACAAAGAGTTTTGTTGGTTCAATGGCACCTGCATCATCGACAACAAGGGCTTTTGCTAGTATTCAGCCAGTCACAGTAGTGGGAACATATAAGTTAGTTGTGGTGGCACAGTCTTGCTATTAAAAAACAAAGAACTAAATAAACTCTAATGAAATTAACAAATTGAAAGTTTTAAAAGAATTAAAAGAAAATAGTCCACTTACCACATCTTTGTTGGAATGACTTTTGGATTTATGGCCAAGTTGTCCATAGTTGCTACATCTCATCTTATTTCCTAGTTGAGATTAATGTTTTCCACTAATCTTCCTTACATTCCTAATCCTTTTTTTCATAGGCCTATTGAGAAGTTTCTTAAGAATTTAGGATCAACACCACCCATTTTTATTTTTGGCTAGAATTTCTCACTAGGTATTGGTGGAACCACACAACTATACATCCTTTTGTACATGTTTTTCACATGAATTGCATACTCATCTTGTTGTTCTTTTCTAAACAATATCACACTTACAGCAGGGCAACATGGGATCCCAGTAAGATCCTATAATTTACAAGTGCATGTTCTATCATTTACATCTACAACATAAATATCCCTATGTCATTCAACCTCATATCCATCATCCCTATTCCATATCACATGGCAATTAGAACTCAACTTTTTGTTATGTTAAGTTTCAGAAGAAATCTTTAGATAAAAAAAATCAGTCCAAGACTTATATCTTTTTTTATTTTTAGTAATCTTGTTCATAACATAATCCCTAATTGCTTCGAACATAAAAAATAATAAGCATATGTCTAGAACCTATACTGGCAACATTGAAAGCCTATGAGGAATTATTATCAATAACATCACAATGACTACTACAAGATAAATATACCATTGACTAATGTTTAGAGTATTTGCTAAGAGTATTGTCCAAAGAAGACTGATTCATATCACCTATTAGGGAAACTTTTCTCTTGAATTCAATTTCAGTTGTAGCTTTACAACAACCCTAAAACTATATATATATGTACATCACTACTATGGTTCTCACTATTCCAATTAATAAAATAATACTTCACACAAAATCAATGTTTCATCTCAAGTTAAGACGGGTAACTTTTCATTCAAATCATGGTATCAACAATAGTAAAAGTAATTAATCATTTAATTAGAGTGTTTATTAAAGAAAAAAGTAAAAAAATAGTACAAATTAATAAAAAATAATTGACCAGTGCCTATACCCTTTGGCTTGGAAGATACATGTGACATAGATTTAGCCTGAATTGGTAACTTGTTATCGTTTTACAGGTTTATCTTGGACTGGTAACCTTAATGTATATACAACCTTGGCCAGTCTATTTACTATATTGTTAAAGGTTGAGCTCAGATGATTAACCTGACACTGATGTATATGATTTGCTTGAATGAGCATCAGACGTTATTTGGACCTGTGTATCGAGTTCTTTTACAAAGTTTCATTGGGTAAAATTGTAAATGAAAAGGTGATGATATATAAAATGTTGGCAAAGTAATGTATACGGTTTGGATATAACGTATAAGATATAAGATAGTTTGAAATGAAAATGTAAACAATTATGGTTATATATATGATTGAGCTCAAAACCTTATATGTATAATGATGTTGTTTGAATCTTGATAAGGATATATGATGCAAACTGAAGGGTGAATGTGAGCAAGGTGATCAATTAGAATACGAATTTATGTTATACTTTAAGTTGAATATAGTGTTTCACCATTTGAGTTTATATATGTGGATTTAGTTTAAACCTCACTTGATTGTTGTTGTTTTGAATGCTATGATAGGTGAAATTGTTTCATATTGATTCATGTAATTTTTAAATGGTTAAGGTAAGCTATTTGTTTATATTGTATGAGCTTACTAAGTATTTTATAATACTTACTCATGCTACTACTTTTTTGTAGATTTTGGACATCCGAAACGTGTTGATCGGATTAGTGAGAAGCGCACACCTTTCGTCTTCTGATTCAGTAAACTTTTGTAGTTTCAAGTTTGGTTATTTATGGCATGTACATAGGTTGGATTAACTTATGTAAAATAGTGTGAACTTTGGTATAGTAGCTTTTTATATAAGTTTATGTTTGTGTTTTGATATCTGATGTATGTTAAAAGTTAAGTTTGGTGTTTAGTAAGACAATAAGCATATGATTTAGATGGTGGCATGAAATGACAAAGATTGAATGGTGTTATCCATATGAATTAATAAGTTCTTATGTTTCTGACATTTATTGAGTTTGAATATATAAGTATGTGCAAAATGGTAGCTTAAATGAAAGCTAAATGGTATTGACAAATGTGAAAGGCAACCTTAAATTGTGATATGTATGTGACCGGCTTGTGGTATAAAATAGTTGAGTGTTTTGGTATGAAATTTGATTTAAGTTTATTGAATTGTGGTGCTAATGAGGGCATATTGGTTGAATGTTTAGATGATTATGTGAATTTGTGTTTAGGTTTTGAAATGAATTAGTTTCGATGTTGATTTGAATGACATGAAATGGCATCATAGGTCACTTGAGGAAATGGTATCAAAGCTTGCTCAAATAGGTCATTTATGCTATACACGGGCTACCACACGGCTGTGTGACCCTGAGTTACACGAGTACAATTTGTTATACGGTTTGAGGACAATGGCATGTGGCCTTGCACCATATAGTCTCAAGCTATCACACGATCATGTGACCCCTATTTTGCATTTATACCTATTGTTTTGTGAATGTTTTAGATCGGTCTTGATTTAGTTCTAAACTTGTTCAAAGGCTTTTGTAAGACCGATTATGACTTGGTTTTGATTGTAATGCATGTTTAATTTGGAATTAACTTATATTTATTGATTATTGAGTACTATATAATAAATTGCTTGTGAATGTTTTGGTTTTCTGTTGTAGCATCCTATAGCTCAAGTCCAATGATTGGACCGAGTATAGGGTGTTACACTACTTGTGGAATCAACTACTCTGATAGCCAAGACTAGCTATCTCCCCAATTGGAATTGTATTCGACATAATAATCCTTCTAAGTATTTGATTTAAATGCTCACTTTGATTCTTTTACGGGATTATGGACTCGTTTAGATTATCTACTGAAGTAAGTTGTCTTTCTAGCAATGTAAATCTTCTTACGATGCCACTTATCATTATTTTGGACTTAGACAATCAACGAGCTAATATTTGTTTGTCACAGTTTTGCTATGCATGCAAAACATGAAAGAAACAAACACAAGAAGTAATAGTGAAATGTGAAATTAACTTTATTTATTCATTCATCATTCAAATACATAGAAAACAATTACATGTTTACTATAACATGGGCACATTTCCCAACATATACTTGTTGTAACATCTCGATTTTGGGCCTAGTCAGAGCAGTGGTTTCGGAACCTCTATTTCGAAGCCGAAGAAATTATTTTAATGTTATTTTATGTGTTATAGCATGATTATATTAGTGCATGAAAATTTTGGTGAAATAATTTTAGTGATTGCTAGCTTAATTAAGAAAACAGACTAAATAGCATAAAGGGCATGTAACACCCCTCACCCGTATCCGACGCCGGGATAAGGTTCAAGGCATTACCGGGGCTTTACACTTATAACACACTATTTGGGTCGCAAATTTTTGCTCAAATTTAAAACCTTTCAACCATGAATATATCCTCCCTTATATAGGCCTTCGAGGCCTATAACGTACCTAGAGGCAGTGCGGGACAAATTCGGGCACGTTCGATAAACCTTGGACTCCTCAGAAAAATTTTCCTTATCTTAAAGTGTTACACACCCGTGTAGATGGGCTATGTGGACTCACACACCCGTGTGACTTGGGACACGCCCATGCCCTTCGGTCGTATGCAACACTGATTTATCAACACGGTCATAGTACACGCCCGTGCTGCCTACCCGTGCATGACACTGTCTTTTAGACACTGCAAGGACACACGCCCGTGTAGCCTACTCGTGTGCGTTTTTTATTTAAAATTTTAAGTGTAGGGGACACAGGGCCATAGCCCACACCCACAGGAAGGAACCGTGTGTCGCACACGGCCTAGACACACGCTCGTGTGTCTGGCCATGTAGACCCTAATAGGCTATTTTCCAAGCCTTAAGTCACTCCTTTCTACTCCTTATGCCTAGTGGTTACCAAGTTCGAATTGTAAATAATCTTGATAAAACTAATTGTATGGAAACCTCATATCATTGGTTTCATACATGTAAGTTATTTCCCATTTAGTGTTTATGGGTTTCCATGTCACTTTAATTCGTCTGAAATTGGCTCGTTCATGTAACTCATTGCCAATTGGTAGCAACCCATCACTTGTAAATAAAACCATACAAAAATTCGTAGGTCAAAGCCTACTTCAATTAAGCCAATTTTCATGGCCATATACAAAAAGATAAACATATTTTTACATGCCTTCATTTGGCAAATCAAATGACACATATAACAAAATACTCAAAAATCCTATACATGCCATTGAACAAAATAAAAATATCTTTATACCAAAGCTTGACTAGTTGATAGTGTGTCGACTCTCTAATCATCTTCCAATCCTTATGAGTCCTCGAGCTCTATGAGATAGGGAAAAGGAGAGGGGTAAGCATTTACATGCTTAGTAAGCTCGAATAACCGGAAAGCAAACTTACCGAGTAATTATCATACATCCATATTTAAATCATGAAATCATCAATTATGAAATGATTTCCTATCACATGCACTTAATCAATGAGTTAGTCACATAACAAAGCATCATGTAATTTGTAACACCCCGTACCCGAGACCGTTGCCGGAGTCGAACACGAGGTGCTAACAGACATAATTCATTTACTTTCACAGTCCATTTTAAAAAATTTCTAGACAAGCTGGCTAACTGCATCACTGTCACCTTAAAAATCATATCTTGAGTTCCAAAACTCAAAAACTAGTTTCGTAAATTTTTCCTGAAACTAGACTCATATATCCATCTAAAAAATTTTTTCTAGAATTTTTGGTCGAGCCAATTAGTACAGTTTATTAGTTAAAGTCTCCCCTATTTCAGGGTTCGACTACTCTGACCTTAATGCATTACGACTTAGATATCTCCTTGTACAGGGCTCCAATACTTATGCCGTTTGTTTCTAAAGAAACTAGACTCGAAAAGGAATCTGTAAATATAGGGCATGGCTTCTAATTATCTCTGGTTAATTTATAGTGAATTTCCAAAGTCGGAACAGGGGATCAAGAAATCGCTCTAGCCCTGTTTCACGAAAACTTAAACATCTCATAAAATACGGCTCATATGATCATTTCGTTACTTTCATATGAAAATAGATTCATCAAGATTCGATTAAATAATTTATTAACTATTTAATTCCATTCCTACTATTTTTAGTGATTTTTCAAATCCACACCACTACTGCTATCAGCATCTGTTTTTAAGGTAAACTTTACCTATTTCATGGTTTTCCATGAATCAACTAGAATTTGTCATACATAGCACCAAAATGATCATGATTAACCATTCCAATGGCTAATCGCTACCAAAAATTTCCATACCTCTCAATGAACAACATACAAAACGATTATAATGCTATGCTCAAAGTATATATAAGCCATTTTCGCATGGCTATCCAAATTTATACAATACCAAAAGGTACATGACCAACATCAAAAGGGTAGTCCTATATATGCCATTTTCAGAGTTCAACCAAAAGTGTACCAAAAGGGCTTTGATAGTGTGGGCGACTTCGACTTTGACACTCCCGAGTCCGATAGCTGACGAACCAAAATCTATAAAACAGAGATTTAAAGAACGGAATAAGCATTTAATGCTTAGTAAGTTTTGAGCAATGAAATTAGGCACAATTGAAGTATAGCATTCATATGACTAAACGGATAATTCATATACACATATTCTCAAAATCATTCCTACTTCACATTTCCAACCCTTATATTCATACATAAGGGATCAACTTAACCAAAGGCCGGAAGCTTATTAATCGACTGAGCGAATAATATTTAAAAGGAATCAACTATTCCAATACATATACAAAACATACCTCATCATTGGGATTTTACAAGCGTATTAATTGAAATTATTACAGCAAGATCGCTCATTCCCCAACTAAGTACCTTCGGGATTTATCCGGACATAGCTACTCGCTCAAATGCCTTCGGGACTTAGCCCGGTTATAGTAACTCGCACAAATGCCTTCGGGACTTAGCTCGGATATAGTAACTCACACAAATGCCTTCGGGACTTAGCCCGGATATAGTAACTCGCACAAATGCCTTCGGGGCTTAGCCCGGAATTAGTCACTAGCACAAATGCCGTCGGGGCTTAGCCCGGTTATCATCCGAATATCCACGCACATATCAATAATTCGTGACACATCTATATTTCATTTTCACAACTAGAATTCAAACACAAGTCACTTATCAAGCATTATCATTTTCGGCTAAATAGCTACATACAAAGAGCATGATTTTGATTTGCTTAAAACATGATCTAATCGAATCATAATCTAAGTTCCATTACTCGAAACTTACCTCGGATGTTGTCGAACGATTTCAACGGCTACTCGATCACCTTTTCCTTTCCTTTATCGGATTTAGTTCCCCTTTGTTCTTGAGCTTAATTTAACAAATAAATTGATTTAATTATTTTGAATATCAAAGAGAAACTCAAGGTACTTAGCCCATGTATATTAGGAATTAGAGTCATATGTGTATAAAATCATGAATCAAATTCCACATGTTAGCCAATATTCTCCTTTAGCCGATTTTCTAAGTCAAGATAGAGCCATCAATATGCTTACCTATAGCCGAACGTACACATCAACCTATGTATTCATTCATGTGGCCGAATATGCATGTCTATGTTGAGGCCGATTTATATACTTAATACATTCTACAAATATGGTTACTTGTATTGACTAAATACCATTTTGTTTCAAGTTCAAAACTCAGCTAATACCATATATACACTAGTAATCACATACTAACATTTGCACTTCACCTTAATAGCTAGCTTAGCAAACCTTAATTTAACATATAATTGTTCATAACACAATTAAAGCATCCTCTCCATTCCATCGATTCAAAACACATACATTACTCAATAATGTTCAAATCATATTCGGCCTTAGTACACCCTTGTTAGCCAATTTTTCTTCATTTAGCAACTAGTGCACATATGTGCTCATTTGCTAGACTCTACTTCACCTAACTACCCCTTTCTCATCCAAATAACATTAACAACATTTACTCTTGACATCAAGCATTCTTTAATTCGGCTATTACTAGTATGAGCTTTAACCATTCATATTTTTAGAAAGACCAAGTTCTTTCCTCAATACATTCATCATCAAGATTCAAGTAAAACAATCAAAATTCCTTCCCTTATAACCATAGCCGAAGGCTCTATTCACCCACCATTAGTGGAAATTTTTGCATGGGCTAAGCAAAAACCATGATAATTTACCTAAAACAAGTAATTATTTCACAATTTCAACACAATATACTAACCTTCCTAAGGATTCAAGTGACCGAAAATTTTCCCCTCCTTTGTTTCTTCTATTCGGCCAAGTTGAATAACAAAGAAAGAACTTTGTTTTTCCTCCTTTTTCTCTAGTCACGGCAATGGGGGAGTAAGGGGGAGACAACTTTGGTTTCTCCTCCCACTCACCTCATGTTTTATCATTCTTAATTCACTATTTTATTTTCTAAACCCATAATGCTAATAGAAAATTCATATTATCATCTATGACCCATCAATGGCCGGCCACTACTCATAATAAATGGATATTTTACATGCAAACCCTTCATTCTTATAACATGTATTAATTGATCCTTATAGATTAAACTATCACATTTTAAAAGTGTCATACATAAGTCCTATTAGCTGAATTCACATGCAATCGACTATATCGAAGCTTAAAACTTCCACACATTCATATTCACACCTTTTAGACAATAAATATCATTTTCAAATACTTCGGTGATTCGGTTTAGCGGTCCCGAAACCGCTTTCCGACTAGGGTCAAATTAGGGCTGTCACATAATTTATGTAGACGAGCTCAACATTCATCATCTTATTGACATGCATCATATTAATCCCGTTGAGTTTCTAGGAAATCTCGATGGAATACCCATTATCCGTCAATTCTTACGAATGATCATTTCACATATATGTACTCCCGCGAACCTCACATCTTATGGCAGGATTACCAGTCCAGGCTAAATTCCATATCATGAACTCATAAGGTGATGTCGGGATTACTAGTCCAGGCTAAATGTAGCAACCCGATTTAGGGCCTAGTCAGAATAGTGGTCTCGGGACCACAAATTTGAAGATAGAAAATTTATTTTTATCATTTTTATGTGGTTATAGCACGATTATATTAGTGCATGAAAAATTTGGTGAGTTAATTTTAATATTTTCAAGCACGATTGCGAAAATGGACTAAATCTTAAAAAGGGCAAAAGTTACATTTTCGTACCCAAATGTGTTAAATTGTTAGAAAATAAAAATTTAGGGATTTTAAAGGGAAATTACACCCTTTTTAATAGTGTTGGACGGCCATGTGATGGATTTTAAACAAATAGTCAAAGTATTAGGTAGATGATGTCATGATTTGGTGATAAAATAATGCCTAAAAGCCTAGCTATCAATTTCTTCTTCTCCATCTTCTTTCTTCACCTAAATTATCATCAAATATTGAGGTTTGAAAACTCAAAAATCCACAGCAACTTAAAGCACTCATAAGTAAGTGATTTTAAATAGTTTTCTTCAAGATTTTTACACTTTTGGGACCCTTGAAGCATGAGCTTTCAAATTATGGTGATATCTTAAAAAATGCTCAAGAGTTTAGGATTTTTCCATGGATATATTTTTGGTATATGCTGAGTTTTTATGGAGGAATATGAGTATTATTTGTGTTATAAACAACTTTTATGAAGAATGTTAGCATGAAAACACTTAAAGGGACTATTTTGCATAAGTTGCAAATTAAGTAATAAGTGTGTGAAATAGTGAGAATTTGGGGTTGCTCTAGTAGTAAAAAGAGTTTAGCTAGGCTTGAAATACAAAGAAATTTGATTAAAATTGAATTTTGAGTATGGGGTTAAAATGGTCATTTTACTAAAGTCTAGGGGCAAAATAGTCATTTTACCAAATATGTAAATTTTAGATAGCCTATTTGTTTTTAATGACTGAATGAGTGCATTTTGTTATTATAGATCAAGATTTTCCAAAATCGAGCCTAGACCGAGGCAAATCCGATTAAGCTGACTAGTCAAGTACTTTTTGTAAACCGAGGTAAGTTATATGTAAATAATACAAATATATTATTAATGCATGTATTCGATTGTCATTGATTTGATATAGCATAAATTTCTAGAATTGGAACTAAGTATATGTATTTATGATTGAGAAAGTCGAAAGATCCAGTAAGAACCCCAGGAAACAAACCGGATATTCATGCCATGACATGGGGTTATGTGAGAGCCAGTATAAGACCATGTCTGGGACATGGCATCGGTGTAGAGGTGAGTGCCAGTGTAATACATGTCTGGGACATGCATCGGCTAAGTTTCGTGCTAGTGCAAGACATGTCTAGGATATGTATCAGTACGTATACATGAGAGCTAGTGTAAGACCATGTCTGGGACATGGCAGTGACAACTTAACCCATATTTGAGGCTTATAGAATATCCGATAGTATTCCAAAAGGTTCAACTTTAAGAGTTAAGAAAGAGATTTAATAAGGAAAGTATGATAATGTTGTAAGTGTTACAAGTACCTATTTGGAAGGCATGAGTAATGAGCTCGATTAGAAAATATGATTTGAGTTGATGGCAATGAGTAAGTCCAGTTTATACTTACCTTTGAGCTATGAGCATAATTGATAAACGGTGAAGTTGTTGTTGTATATATATTTAATGCAACTTACTAAGCTTTATGCTTACTCTCTTTCCTTCCCTTTTCTTTCAGTACTACCATTTTGCTTGAGAATCCCTTGAAGTCAGAGATATCGATCACACTATCAGCCGTAATACTCGGTAAAGTTGGATTTATATTTTTTATTATGGCATGTATAGTGCTAGACTAGGGAGTTGTATTATTGAGAATTGTTTATATATATTGGCTTAAGATAAAAGCCCTTCATGTTGTATTAAGCCTAGATAATTGTTATTATTCATTTTGGCAAATGTATATGATGTTCCTTCTAGGGATGAATTGATGTCTTTTGGGATGGAATTAGCATATTGAAATGATCTTGTGTAGGTTGTGCAATTTGGGTAACAAAATGGCTTGGAAGATAGCCTAGTTTGTCCACACGGGCAAGACACACGGGCGTGTGTTTAGACCGTGTGTGACACACGGCTCACCCCCATGGGTGTGTGTTATGGTCGTGCGTCCCCCAGTACTTAAACTTTTAAATCAATATTGTCCACGGTTAGGGCACACGGACGTGTGTCATCGCCGTGTCTATAAGTCAGTATTGCCCACGGGTAGGCCACACGGGCATGTGTCATGGCCGTGCCCTAAAGTCAGTGTCTCATACTGGCTGAAGACGTGGGCGTGTCCCGAGTCACACGAGCATGTGGAACCCTAAAGCATGAATTTCACCAAGTTTTTCTTAAATTCTCAGTTAAGTCTAAATCGTCTCGAATGTATGTTTTGGGCCTCGTAAGCCCATTCAAGGAACTAATTGCTTATGAAAGTAAAAGTTTTAAAATTTATCAAAATTTTACGGCCCGGTTTTGCATAGTTGATTGAGTTAAACCAGGTAACACCTCGAACCATGCCCCGGCATCGGATATGGATGAGGGATGTTACATTTAGTGGTATTAGAGCATGATTTAGTCTGTTCTAGGACTAACCTAGCTAAAGTATGAGTCTAGCCATACATGCCATATATATATATTGATAGTGTGATGATTCCTGACAATTATAAATTGTGTTTTTCTTATATAGTAAATGGATCCTGATGGAACCACGGCAGATGACGTGGAAAGTAATGCGCCGGCTCCCGCAGAAGGGACCGTGCCGATAGAGAGTGAGCCCATAAGTATGGGCCAAGGCGGAGGGGGCAGGGGAAGCCTACCTCCGAATGATTGATGCTTGGTACATAGAGTTCGTTCGTGCAAACCCGAACACTCCACCTCCCCCACCTCTTCTGATTCCTCAGTATGCCCTGGTGACTCCGCAAGGTGCGGACATGTTTAGGAGAGAAAAGCCTCCGGTAGACAAGATCTGGAAGCAAGGGGTTGAGAAATTTCGAGCTAGTGTAGATGATGAACCGGAGAGAGCAGAGTTCTGGATAGAAAATATAATGAGGGTATTTGATGAGCTATCATGCACACCCGATGAGTGCGTGAAGTATGCCGTGTCACTCCTACGAGACTCAGCTTACTAGTGGTGGAACACTCTCGTGTCTGTTGTACCGAGAGAGAGGATCACTTGGGAATTTTTCCAAGAAGAGTTTCGAAAGAAGTATATTAGCCAGAGGTTCGTGGATTAGAAAATGAAGGAATTTCTAAAGTTGAAGCAAGGTAGTAAGACTGTGACGGATTATGAGCGTGAGTTTATGAAGCTGAGCAAATATTCTCGAGAATTCGTATCCACTGAAGCTACTATGTGTAAGAGGTTTGAGGATGGCTTCAATGAAGACATTCGAGTGTTTGTGGGCATTCTAGAGTTAAGAGAATTTGTGGTGCTCGTTGAGAGAGCATGTAAAGTAGAAGAGCTGGTAAAGGAGAGGAGGAATGCGGCTATTGAGTCGCGAGATTTAAGGAGAATACAGATGGAGAAGATGCATCAGTCCTCCTCCAAGAGGTCAAAAGAAATTAATACCCGATTGAACGCTTCAATGGGATTTTCGTGGAGGAACAAAAATTGACAGAATATGACGTCTAAAGCCCAGACCACTGCGGTTGCTAGTGTCAGCAGTATACGGCCAAATAGGTAGGAGTGTCTACAATGTGAGAGACACCACTTGGGCGAATGTTGAGTAAATGAGAGAGGCTATTTCAAGTGTGGGTCGTTAGACCACTTCATCCGAGATTGTCCCAAAATAAATGACAAAGAGAAAAATCAAGAGGTAAGGGTGAGTAGTGCTCCTTTGAAAGGTAGACCCCAGAGAAATACAAGCAATGGAGCTAACAGTAGAGGCGCGACTAAAGATGCAGTGGCCAGGTCTGAGGGCAGAGCGCCTGTGAAGACTTATGTTATCCGTGCCCGTGAGGTTGCAGAATCTCCTGACGTGATTACGGGTACTTTTTTTATTCATGACATTTATGTTGTCGCTTTGATTGACCCAGGGTCTACCCACTCCTATATATGTATGGATTTGATGCCCCGTATAAACATGTTAGTAGAGTCCACTAAGTTTGTAATAAAAGTGTTTAACCCGTTAGGCAAGCATGTTTAGTGGACCAAGTATGTAGAAATTGTCCTTTGATGATTAAAAGCCATTGCTTTCTGGCCAACTTGATGTTATTACCGTTTAATGAATTCAATGTAATTCTTGAGATGGATTGGCTGACCTCCCATGGTGTTGTATAGACTGTGGAAGAAAAGTAATTCAGTTAAGATGTGAGGATGGTGATGTTCTTCAAGTTGGGTTGGATAACCTGCCCGTGGTAATATCATTTTTAGTCGCCGAAAAATATTTGAGAAAAGGTTATGAAGCTTATTTAGCTTTTGTGCTGAATACCCAAGCTTCTGAGTCGAAGATTGACTCAGTACCAGTGGTTTGTGAGTTTATAGATGTTTTTTCAGAAGAGTTGCCCGGGTTACCTCCAGAAAGAGAAGTTGAGTTTGGTATAGAGTTAAATCTCGACACAACGCCAATCTTGATTGCACTGTATAGAATGGCCCCCACTGAGTTGAAGGAGTTGAAAGTACAATTGCAAGAGTTAATAGATAAAGGTTTTGCTAGACCGAGTTACTCACCATGGGGTGTTCCAGTACTTTTTGTGAAAAAGATGGACGGGTCGATGAGGTTATGTATCGACTATAGACAACTTAACAAGGTGACAGTGAAGAACAAGTATCCTTTACCAAGGATTGATGATCTCTTCGATCAACTGAGAGGAGCCACTGTATTTTCTAAAATAGATTTGAGGTCGAGTTACTACCAATTAAGAGTCAAGGAACAAGATGTGCCGAAGACTACTTTTCGAACGAGATATGGGCATTATGAGTTTCTTGTTATGCTTTTTGGATTGAAAAATGCCCCAACGGTATTTATGGACTTGATGAACCGTATCTTCTGACTGTATTTGGATAGGTTCGTTGTCGTTTTTATTGATGACATCTTGGTTTATTCGCGTAACGAGAATGAGCATGCGGAGCATTTGAGAACTGTGTTGCAGATCTGAAGGATAAGTAACTTTATGCCAAGTTTAGTAAGAGCAAGTTTTGGCTCAAAGAGGTCGTGTTTCTAGGGCATATAATGTCAGGTGATGGAACCCGAGTTAATCCAAATAAGATCTCTGCCATTGTGGAGTGGGAACCGCCGAGGAATGTGACAGAGGTTTGCAGTTTTCTAGGGCTAGCGGGATACTATAGACGATTTGTAAATCGATTCTCCATGATAGGTACACTGATAACAAGCTACTACAGAAAGATGTCGAGTTCGAATGGACAGAAGAGTGCCAACAGAACTTCGAGAAATTAAAGGCTTTGTTAACTAAAGCCCTAATTTTAGTGCAACCTGAGTCGGGAAAGGAATTTGTAATTTTTAGTGACGCCTCCCTAAACGGTTTAGAGTGTGTGCTAATGCAAGAAGGCAAGGTTATAGCCTATCCCTCGAGACAGCTAAAACCCCATGAGAGGAATTATCCAACCCATGATTTAGAGCTTGCAATTGTGGTGTTCGCACTGAAAATTTGGCAACACCATTTGCATGGTGAGAGATGCCGAGTATTTATCGATCACAAGAGTCTAAAATATCTAATGACTCAGAAAGAGTTGAATTTGAGGCAACAATGATGGTTAAAGCTAATAAAAGATTATGAGTTAATTATCGACTATCATCTAGGAAAAGCGAACGTAGTCGCCGATGCTTTGAGGAGGAAGTCGTTGTTTGCCTTGAGAGCCTTGAACACTCAATTGACTACATATAGTGATGGATCGGTCTTAGCAGAGTTGAGAGCCAGACTGACTTTCCTTAATGAAATCCGTGAAGCTCAGAAAGATGACGAGAAACTACAAGCCAAGAGAACTCAGTGTGAATCAGAGATTAAGTCAGATTTTCGTATTAGTACTGATGGGTGTATAATGTTCAAAGACAAAGTTTGTGTACCCAAAAATAGTGAGCTCATTCAAAAGATTTTACGAGAGGCACACAGTGGTTGTTCGTCAGTTCACCTGGGTAGCGTGAAAATGTACCACGACCTTAAGAAAATGTATTGGTGGTTGGGTATAAAAAGAGACATTTCAGAGTTCGTTTTCAAGTGCCTAGTGTGTCAACAAGTAAAGGCTGAACATCAAGTGCATTCGGGTTTACTTCAGCCTATTATGATTTCTGAGTGGAAATGGGATCGTATCACCATGGACTTCGTGACCAGTTTGCCTCTAACCCCAAAAAAGAGAGATGCAGTATAGGTTATTGTCGATAGACTCACTAAGTCAGCACACTTCATACCAGTGCAATTCGACTACTCCCTTGAAAATTTGGCCGATTTGTATGTTTCTGAGATTGTGAGGCTTCATGGTGTGCCATCATCGATTGTATCTGATCGAGACCCGAGGTTCACCTCGAGGTTTTGGAAAAAGTTACAAGAGGCTCTAGGAACCAAGTTGAGTTTCAGTACGGCATTTCATCCGCAAACTGGCAGACAGTCGGATAGAGTAATACAGATCTTAGAAGACATGTTAAGGTGCTGCGTTCTTGAATTTCAGGGAAGTTGGGAAAAATACTTACCATTGGTTGAATTCGCCTACAACAACAGCTATCAATCGAGTCTGAAAATGGCACCTTCTGAAGCTTTTTACGGGTGAAAGTGTCGAACACCCTTATTCTAGACCGATTTGAGAGAGAATCAGATTTACTGGGTGGATTTGATTAAAGAGGCTGAGGAAAAAGTTAAGGTGATTCGTGACTATTTGAAAGCCGCATTAGATAGAAAAAAATCCCACGTGAATTTGAAATGAAAGGAGATTAAATTTGAAGTCGGGGATAAGGTATTTTTGAAAGTTTCCCCATGGAGGAAAGTCCTCAGATTTGGTAAAAAAGGCAAGTTGAGTCCTCGTTTCATAGGACCTTATAAGATTACCGAGAGAGTAAGGTCTGTTGCCTACCGTTTGGAATTACCGCCAGAGGTAGAAAAGATTCACGATGTGTTTCACGTGTCTATGTTACACCGATACAGATCAGACCCTTCACATATAATTGCACCAACTAAAGTTGAGATCCTTCCAGACATGACTTATAGTGAAGAGCCGGTCAAGATTTTAGCTCTAGAAGTCAAACAACTAAAAAATAAAAATATACCACTTGTGAAGGTTTTGTGGCATAAACATGGAGTCGAGGAAGCCACATGGGAACCCAAGGAGTCTCTGAGAGAACAGTACCCGAACTTATTCACCGGTAAGATTTTCAAGGACGAAAATCCCTAATGGGGGAGAAACGTAACAACCCGATTTAGGGCCTAGTCAGAATAATGATCTTGGGACCATAAATCCAAAGATAGAAAAATTATTTTTATTATTTTTATGAGGTTATAGCACGATTATATTAGTGCATGAAAAATTTGGTGAGTTAATTTTAATGTTTTCAAGCACGATTGCGAAAAAGGACTAAATCGCAAAAAGGGCAAAAGTTACAGTTTAGTACCCCAAATGTGTTAAATAGCTAGAAAATCAAATTTTAGGGCTTTTAAAGGGCAATTACAGCCTTTTTAATAGTGTTTTTCGGCCATGTGATGGATTTTAAACAAATAGTCAAAGTATTAGGTAGATGATGTCATGATTTGGTGATAAAATAATGCCTAAAAGCCTAGCTATCAGTTTCTTCTTCTCCATCCTTTTTCTTCACCGAAATTATCATCAAATATTGAGGTTTGAAAGCTCAAAAATCTGAAGCAACTTAAAGCACTCATAAGTAAGTGATTTTAATTAGTTTTCTTCAAGATTTTTACATTTTTGGGACCCTTGAAGCATGAGCTTTCAAATGAGGGTGATATCTTACAAAATGGTCAAGAGTTTAGGATTTTTCCATGGATTTATTTTGGTATATGCTGAGTTTTTATGGAGGAATATGAGTCCTAGTTGTGTTATAAACAACTTGTATGAAGAGTGTTAGCATGAAAACACCTAAATGGACTATTTTGCATAAGTTGCAAATTAAGTAATAAGTGTGTGAAATAGTGAGAATTTGGGGTTGCTCTAGTAGTAAAAAGAGTTTATCTAGGCTTGAAATATGAAGAAATTCGATAAAAATCGAATTTTGAGCATAGGGGTAAAATGGTCATTTTACCAAATATGTAAATTTTAGATAGCATAATTGTGGTTAATGACTGAATGAGTGCATTTTGTTATTATAGATCAAGATTTTCTAAAATCGAGCCTAGACCGGGGCAAAGCCAAGCAATCCGATTAAGCCAACTAGTCAAGTACTTTTTGTAAACCGAGGTAAGTTGTATGTAAATAATACAACTAGATTATTAATGCATGTATTCGATTGTCATTGATTTGTTATAGCATAAATTTCTAGAATTGGAACTAAGTATATGTATTTACGATTAAGAAAGTCGAAAGATCCAGTAAGAACCCCATGAAACAAATCGGATATTCATGCCATGACATGGGGTTATGTAAGAGCCAGTATAAGACCATGTCTGGGACATGGCATTGGCTTAGAGACGACTTCCAGTGTAAGACATGTCTGGGACATGCATCGGCCTCGAAGATGTTAGCCAGTGTAAGACATGTCTGGGACATTCATCGGCTAAGTTTTGTGCTAGTGTAAGACATGTCTAGGACATGCATCAGCACGTATACACGAGAGCTAGTGTAAGACCATGTCTGGGACATGGCAGCGACAACTTAACCCATATTTGAGGCTTATAGAATATCCGGTAGTATTCCAAAAGGTTCAACTTTAAGAGTTAAGAAAGAGATTTAATAAGGAAAGTATGATAATGTTGTAAGTGTTACAAGTACCTATTTGGTAGGCATGAGTAATGAGCTCGATTAGAAAATATGATTTGAGTTGATGGTAATGAGTAAGTCCAGTTTATACTTACCTTTGAGCTATGAGCATAATTGATAAACGGTGAAGTTGTTGTTGTCTATATATTTATATGCAACTTACTAAGCTTTATGCTTACTCTCTTTCCTTCCCTTTTCTTTTAGTACTGCCATTTTGCTCGAGGATCCCTTGAAGTCAAAGATATCGATCACACTATCAGCCGTAATACTCGGTATAGTTGGATTTATATTTTTTATTATGGCATGTATAAGGCTAGACTAGGGAGTTGTATTATTGAGAATTGTTTATATATATTGGCTTAAGATAAAAGCCCTTCATGTTGTATTAAGCCTAGATAATGGCTATTATTCATTTTGGCAAATGTATATGATGTTCCTTCTAGGGATGAATTGATGTCTTTTGGGATGGAATTAGCATATTGAAATGATATTGTGTAGGTTGTGCAATTTGGGTAACAAAATGGCTTGGAAGATAGCCTAGTTTGTCCACACGGGCAAGACACACAGGCGTGTGTTTAGACCATGTGTGACACACGGCTTACCCCCATGGGTGTGTGTTATGGCCGTGCGTCCCCCTGCACTTAAACTTTTAAATTAATATTGTCCACGGTTAGGGCACACGGACGTGTGTCATCGCCGTATCTATAAGTCAGTATTGCCCACGAGTAGGCCACACGGGCATGTGTCATGGTCGTGCCCTAAAGTTAGTGTCGCACACGGGCTGAGGATGTGGGCATGTCCCGAGTCACACGGGCATGTGGAACCCTAAAGCATGAATTTCACCAAATTTTTCTTCAATTCTCAGTTAAGTCTAAATCGTCTCGAATGTATGTTTTAGGCCTCATAAGCCCATTCAAGGAACTAATTGCTTATGAAAGTAAAAGTTTTAAAATTTGTCAAAATTTTACGGCCCGGTTTTGTATAGTTGATTAAGTTAAATCAGGTAACACCTCGAACCATGTCCCAGCATTGGATATGGGCGAGGGATGTTACACTAAATCCCTTATAGACATATACCCTTACTGAGCTCAGATCTGAATTACCAGTCCAGGCTAAATTCAGACCCTAATCGGATTACTCGTCAGGGCTAAATCCATAATGCACACATATTCTTCGGGAGGCTCGATCATTCAAGGAACACCCGTCCGGGGTAGATTCTTTTTATAATTGAGATCAACGGATTACCCGTCCGGGCTAAATCCTTACTGCAACACATGCAGGATCTCAAATCACATGTAATTACAGGTTACCATCAAATTCCCTTTGTCAACCTCAACCGAGACCTTTTTCACATGTTACCATCAAATATGCATTACTTTGATATTTCATGCCAATAATAAATGAAATCATCATGCATTCATAAATCATACAATTATGCATATTAGGGGTTTACTTTAAGTTATCTGAACTTGCCTGGTATCTGTTTCGGAGTTGTGTTTCAGTTATTCTGAAACCTTGCGTTTACCTCGATCGACCTTCGGAATTTGTTCCTTGGGGTCTATAACAACAAAATTATATCATTAGTACCCCCACATTATACATCACAAGTCAAATTCTCACCCCTATCCAAATGACCGTTTTGCCCTTAACCTTTGATATTTTTACGATTTAGTCCTTAAGCTCGTATAATGAAACACATGCAATTTCTACCTTACCCAAGCCTAGCCGAACACTTTTTCTTCTTATGGTAGCCCTCATTTTCCATTATTTTCACACTTCTATCACACATTTTACAACTTTTGCAAAATGGTCTCTACAAGGGTTTTTCATGAAAATCACCTAGGAAAAGATGTTTAACACATATTCATCTTTCATGTTCCTCCATAATTTATCAAAATACAAGTGACTCATGCATGGGTAAATTTTTAAACATGAACCATAGCATGAAATATGGGTAGAAATGGAGAGAGCAAGCTACTAGGATTTCAAAAATACAAAAAACATTAAAAACGGGGCTTGGGAGCACTTACTATTGAGCTTGGAAAACTTGAAAATCCTAGCTATGGTGACAAGAGAATTTTGGCATCATGGAGAAGAAGAATGGCTGATTTTGGCTTGATTTTTCCCATTTTATTTCATTAAAAAGCCAAATGACCAAAATACCCTCATGCCCTTTCTTTAAAATTTCATCCATGCAAGCCCATTTTTGTCCAAAAATTTAGAAATTGGGAAAATTACTCTCCAAGACCTTCTAATTCATAACCCAAAGCAATTTCATAAAAATTTCTACTAGAATTCAAGTTTTTCAATTTATTCAATTTAGTCCATAATTTCCAATTAAACACATTACTCAAAGAATTTCTTCATGAAACTTTAACACATGCATATACTCATATTCTAAGCCTCATAATAACCATAAAATAAATATTTTGATGTCAGATTTGTGGTCCCAAAATCACTATTCCGAGTAGGCCCTATTTTGGAATGTTATAGGGCAAAAGTTTTGTTTTGCAAGATAAATGTGTTAAATAACTAGAGAACCATAATTGGGGTTTTTTAAAGAGCAAATAGACTCTTAAAAAAGACTTGGTCGGCCATAGAGAGAAAGAAAGTAGAAAATTCAAAATTGGTGGATATTAGGTGACTTATTTGGCATTAAAATAAAACAAAAAGAAAAAGTTGACATCTTTTCATCTTTCTTCTTCCCTACCGAAAATACCAGCAAAGAGGGGGTTTTAAAAGCTCAAAAATATCAGCCATTCTTCACCCTTGCAAGTAAGTGATTTAGATAGTCCTTCTTGATGATTTTTTCATTTTTAGAACCCTTGTAACATGAGCTTTTTAATAAGGGGTCTATTTTGAAAATTGGATGAAAGTCTAGGGTTTTACCATAAGAGCATCTATGATATTTGCTGAAATTTTATGGAAGAAAATGAATCCTAGTTGTTTAATAAAAAACTTTTGTGAAGTGATGTTTATGAAAAACACCTAAAAAGGACTAGTTTTTAGTAATTGTAAAATAGATAGTAATGTGGTGAAATAATGGAAATTTTGGGTTGCTATAAGAGTAAAAAGGGTTCGGCTATGTAACAGCTCGATTTTGGGCCTAGTCGGAACATTGGTTTCAGAACCACTATTCCGAGGCCAGAGAAAATTATTTTGATGTTATTTTATGGGTTATAATATATTTTTATAAGTGCATGTAAATTTTGATAAGTTAATTTTAGCAATTTCTAGTCCAATTTCGAAAAAGGACTAAATCGCGTAAAAGGTAAAAGTTGTATTTTGATGCCTAAAGGTGTTAAATTGCTTTGTATCTTAAATTGGGGGTATTTAAAGTGAAATTAGGCCATTGAAAGTGTGATGGCCAGCCAAGGGAGACAAATTGGTCAAAAAAGCCAAAATTTGCAGCTTTTAGGTGACTAATTTGACTAAAAATAGAATAGAATAAAATAAAGAAAAGAAAGATATCATCTTTTCTTCATCTTCTCTCCATTGAAAATGGCAGAAAAGAGAGGGTTTAGAAGCTGGAAAATTTCATCAAAGAAACTCCCTTTATAGCAAGTGATTTTAATGCTTTTTCTTGAATATTTTTACATTTTTGGAACCCCTAAAGCGTGAGCTTTCATAAGAGGGGACTATTTTGCAAAATGATTAAGAGTCTAGGGTTTTTTCATGAAATAATATGTGTTATTTGATGAGTTTTTATGGAATAAAATGAGTCTTGGTAGTGTTAGAAACACTTTTTGTGAAGGAAGATTGCATGAAAACTCCTAAAAATGGGATATTTTGCAAAGTAGTATAATAAGTGTAAGTGTATGAAATAGTTGATATTGTGAGTTGCTATAGTTATGAAAATGATTCATCTAGTCTTAAAGAGTAAAGAAATTGAATAAAAATCATTTTTCGAGCCTAGGGGTAATTTGGTAATTTTGGAAAAATATAGGGGAAAAATTGTAAAAGTTGTCCAAGTGTGTCAATGGACTAATTTGATTAGTACATTGTTTTAATAAGTTGAATGTGATGTTATAGATCATGAAAATCGAGATTTGGACCTAGAACGGAAAGAAATCGATTAAGGGATGATTACGTCTTTTTCACTTTTGTCGTATCGAGGTAAGTTCGTATGTAAACAATATCATGCTATACATGTATTTAAATGTTATCATTACATGAATAGTACAAATATTAAGTGTATGTGATTAATAGAAATATGATAAGACAAAGCCTTAATAGGCGAAGAAAAATCATGTTTGAACCTTAGGAATAGAATAGGATACGAGTGACATGTCACTAGGAATTATGAGTCTAGATGGCTAGCTCGAGAGTGAGCATTTAAATGTCATGAGATATGAGGTAGCTTTAGCTACAATTGAGGCACTTAAGTGCAAAGGTTTTTCCGAGTATCCAATTAGTATTCCGAGTGTTCAATGGGTAATCCGAGGAAAGAGTTGATGATGGTCCCAATGAGGTAAGTCATTGGTGAGTATGCACTTGAGTTATGTTACGAGTTGTGCAGGTATCTACACTAAGCCTATAAGAATGCCTTGGTATGTGAATAATCTATGATGCATAAATATGTGTTCTTACCATGATGGATGAAATGATGTTGTATTAATTTTGTGAACAATGATCATGAATGAGTAACTTAGCCTTGACAGATTTGAGTTACTGCAGTAGTGTAACTTTGAAAATACACTAAAAATAGTGAAAAATGAGTTAGAATCTGAATAAAATATGGAAATAAAGCTTATGTCGTCTATTTTCTTATAAAAGAAACCATGTAAGCAAAAGAAATTCCTATAATGAGATATTTGAAGTTGCGTGGGACAGAGTTAGAATGACTTTGAGATCCCTTGTTTTGATTTGCGAAAATCATTATAAATTGTAAAAAAATGTTTATGATTTATAATTCAAAGCTTAGAATCCTTAATTAGTCTAGTTCAAGAGAAATAGACTATAACATTATTCGAGTCCTGTGCTATGAGATAATTGAACTTTAGTGCAGAAGGGTCTAAACTATCAGATAGTGAATCAAGGGTAACTTTGAGGAATAAACTGTACTAATTGGCTAAACCAAAAATTCTGGAAATTTTATGATAGAAAGTTACATTAGTCTAGTTTCAAGGAAAATTAACGGAACTTAATTTTGAGTTTTTAGCTCCAGATATAAATAATTTAGTGACTGTTGCTCAGGAAGACAGCTTGTCGTGAACTTGAGAATATGTTGTAAATATTGATAAAAACATGTTAATGAGTTGCTTATTATTGTCATATGAACTTACTAAGCATAAAGCTTACCCCCTTTCTTTCCCATGTTCCCTAGGGTTGCCAGGTTAGCTCGCATTGGAGGCCGTCAGAGATATTATCACACTGTCGAGTTAACGCTATCGACGTAAGTAAATCCTAGTGTTTTGAGTCTATGGCATGTATAGGATTTTAATGTTGAGTATGTGATATTATGATTTAGCCAAAAGGCATTGGCTTGTTATTAAGGTAATATGTAGTCATGTAAATTGGCCTATGTCGGCTAATGACGTTATGGGCCTATATGATTATTCTTATGCATGTATGTTATTATCTCTTGTGATGTGGCTTACAGCATGTATTCCTAGAGATTAAATCTAATTGAGATTCATTGATGAGTTAGTAACTGATGCAAGATTAAGTGATTGGTAAATAGTTAATAATGCCTCATGAATGGTTTGTGGATATGATTATGCATGCTTAGTGATGGACATGAGGTTTGTGACTAATGATAGTTATGACAAGTATGTGGTAATGATGTGAGTAAATTCTATTATATAAGAAATAACATGTTTGTAGATGTTTAAGAGCTAATTTATGTCATGTTGTATGTTATTGGATAAGTATGTGTGCATATGTTGTGAGGGTGACAAATGGCTTGGAAAATAGCCTAGCAATTGTCTACACGGGTAGACATATGGGCGTGTGTCTAGACCGTGTGTGACACACAGTGTGCCCCCATGAGCGTGTGTCATGGTCGTGTTTTAAAATCAGTGTTGCACATGGGCTAAGGGCACGAGCATGTGTGACTACACGGTTTATATCTACACGGGCGTGTGAAGCCTTAAATCATGAAATTTTTCAAGTTTTTCTTAAGTTCTCGGTTTAGTCCTGAACTGCCTCTAACGCATGTTTTGAGCCTCGTGAGCCCTTTTAAGGGACAAAATGTATGTGAAATGAAAATTTTTAAATTGATTGAAATTTTACGGTCCGGTTTTTGTGTGATTGATTGAGTTTAAGTCAGGTAACACCTCGAACCCTGTCCCGGCGTCGGATACGGGCGAGGGGTGTTACAAGCTAGGCTTAAGACATGAAGAAATTTGATAAAAAATGATTTTTGAGCCTAAGGGTAAAATGTTCATTTTGTGAAAGTTTAGGGGCAAAATGGTCATTTTGTCAAAAATATGAATTTTTGATTGTCTAAATTTATTTAGTGATTAAATAAGTGAATTTCATCATTTTAGATCAAGGAACCGAGATTCAGGCTTAAATTAAAAAGTACAAGGTTATGGACTAAAATGGCGAAATTAGCTGAAATTGCATTCGAGGTAAGTCCGTGTGATTAAATAAGCATGATATCCATGCTATTGTTAATATACTTGAAAATCTATCTTGCTATGATTGTATTAAATTTTATGTTGATAACATTGTATATGAGAAAGTGATGCCAAATGTTAATAACATTTATGCGCTGATTGAATGCTTGGAAATTTGATGGAATGTGATATTCCATTGAAACGAGTAATTTGTACATAAATAATGCAAATTAAATGTTATCATGTATTATATCATTAGTTTGGCATGAATTGTTGAGTTGTAATGAGAACTGGAATCAATGTAACAAAGACTTCCAGTTTAACATTTGGAATAGACTTGATTATTCATACCATGACATTGGGTGATATGTGTGCTAGTGTAAGGCATGCTTGGGACATGCATTGGCCACATTATGAGAGCCAGTGTAAGACATGTCTGGGACATGCATTGGAATTGAGACGAGAGCTAGTGTAAGACATGTCTGGGACATGCATCGACCTCGAGATATACAAGCTAGTGTAAGACCTGTCTGGGACACAGCATCGTCCTTGATATATGAAAGTCAGTGTAAGACCTGTCTGGGACATGACATCGACTTTGATGTGTTATCCAGTGTAAGACCATGTTTGGGACATGGCGTCGGCATCTTATCCCATGTTTGGGGCTAATGAATATCCTGTGGTATTCCAAATGGTTCAACGGAAGATTTATGATTTATAACGAAATGAGAGAACTTATGACCATGTGGTGAGTGGTACAAGTGCTTACATGAAATTGATGAGATGTGAATTCAATTCATGTTGTATGATTAGTAACGAATGAATATGAGCGTGTAGAGTAACACAGGTATGTATGCCAAGCTCATAAAAAATAATTTCGGTTTATGATGCACATTTGGTGAAGATGTAAATAGGTAATTCATGCCTATAAGAATGATTTTGTGATGGCCTTGTGATTATAGGTCTATTACTTATGATGTATAAATATGTATCTTTACCAATGTGGTGAAAATGAATTAATAAATTGTGATAAACTTAGTATCATTAACTTACACTAAAACAGTTTAGGACAGAAGCCATAGTACGACTTTGAAAATCCACCGAAAATTGTGAAAATTGATTTAGAGGCTGAATAAAATATGAAATTAAATCTTAATGAGTCTAGTTTCACGTAGAAGAAACGGTGTAAGAAAAATAGTTTCATATTATGAAATATTTAAATTTTTGTGAGATATAGTCAGAATGATTTCGAAATCTCCTGTCCTGATTTGGGAAAATCATTAAAAATTGTACAATAATCATTATGGGTTACAATTTATATGATTAGAATCCTTAATGAGTCTATTTTCAAAGGAAACAAATAGAAACCTCATTCAAATCCGGTGTGAAGAGTTAATTAATTTTTAGTAAGTAAAGGTTGAAGCTATCAAACAGCAGAATAGGGGTGACTTTGAAGAATAAACTGTACTAATTGGCTGGACCAAATATTTTGAAAATTTTATGATAATAAGATATATGAGTCTAGTTTCTTTGAAAACTTCGGATCTTAATTTGTAGTTCTGTAACTCCATATATAAGTAATTTAGTGACTGTGACTCGAGAAAACAGCTTGACTAGAAAATAGGTAAAAAAAAGCAATTATGATAGTATTACCTTGAGATCATGTTGTAAGAATTGGTGGAAGCATATTGATAAATTGCTTATTATTTTCATACTGTCTTACTAAGTTATAAAGCTTACCCTCTCCTTTCCATTTCCTTAGTGTTGCCAGGTTAACTCGAGGTTGGAGATTGTCGGAGGCAGCATCACACTATCAAGCTATTACCTTTGGAGTATTGATACATATGTTAGCGTTTCCAAGTGAGTGGCATGTATAGGGATCTAGTTATATGGCAGGTTTTATTATGATTTTGGCCAAATGTATTGGCTTATATTAAGTTATATGTATATGGCCATGAGATGTGGTTCATATTGATTACGATTTGTAAATCTAGCTATTCATGTTATGTCTAATGTTTATGATGTGATTATGTTTGGTTGCCATGCATGGTTGGTAATACGACATGTGTGTTGGATGTATGCTCTATGACCAATTGTGGTGGTCATAGCCATGTAGTAATTGCACGTTATGAAAACAACGTGGTAATAGTTGAACATGAGTGCTTGACGAATAAGCTGGTAACCATAGTATAATGGTAAAAGTGGTCATCAAAATGACAAGTCTTATGAACGTGAATTAAGGAATCTAGACTTGGTATTGCATGAGTAGATGCATTGCTTGTAAGAGGACATGTTAATATTATGAATATGTCTTAATAAAGAGTGTTTGATCACTAAAATGATGCCATGATTTGTGGTTTTAATATGTATAAGGTCGTAAGGGTTTATGGGTAACATAAAGGCTTGAAAAATAGTCTAAGTGTTGACTACACGGGCCGAGACACGGTCGTGTGTCTCAACTGTGTGAGGGACACGGGTGTGTCGCCCGACCATGTAGTTCGATTTGCATGATGACGTCATAAACATAGAGTTACATGGCCTAAGGACACAAGCATGTCCCTATGTCCACACGGGTGTATGACCCTGTTTCATAGGAAAATTTTCTAAGTTTTCCTGAAACTTCTTAAAGTTCTCGGTTTAGTCCCTAACTACTTTCAATGCATGTTTAGGGCTTTGTAGGCCCGTTTATAGGACATTATGCATGTGTATGAAAAGTTTTGAATTAAAAGAAATTTTGTAGCCCAGTTTTTACATGTATGTGTATATTTAAGTCCGGCAATACCTCGTACCCTGTTTTAGCGTCGAACACGGGTAAGGGGTGTTACACTTGTAGACACCATTGCTTTAATTTTATATCTTTTTGCTATAATATTTCCAGTCCAAACGTTTATACGTTTGGAAATGATCAATTATCTTTTGGCTAGTAGGCTTGATGTAACTGGCAGTGTTGGTGTAGCACCACAACTAGCTAAAAGAAATGATCATTAGTTACAAGTGTACTTGATCTTTTACTGCCATAAGCAGCAGTAGAAGCAGTTTCCTTTAATGTTCTCATGCAAACATCAGCAGAGGAAACAAGGCCACTTGATGGTATTTGCCAACTACAATAGTTGAATAGAAGCCCTTGGTGGCTTGCTTCCACTTGGAAAAGTGAAAACAAGGAGTTTTGTTGGTTCAATGGCACCTGCATCATCGACAAGAAGGGCTTTTGCTAGTATCCAGCCAGTCACAGTAGTGGGAACATATAAATTAATTGTGGTGGCACCTTCTTGCTATCAAAAACAAAGAACTAAATGAACTCTAATGAAATTAACAAATTGAAAGTTTTAAAAGAATTAAAAGAAAATAGTCCACTTACCACATCTTTGTTAGAACGAATTTAGATTTGTGGCCAAGTTGTCCACAATTGCTACATCTCATTTTACTTCCTATTCGAGATAAAAATGTACCTCTTATCTTTCTTACCTTCCTATTATTCTTTTTCTTAGGCCCACTAAGTTTCCTAAGAATCTGGGATCAACTTCACCCATTTGTATCTCTAGCCAAAATTTCTCACTAGGTATAGATGGAACCACACAACTATACATCCTTTTGTACATGTTATTCACATGAATTGCATACTCATCTTATTGTTCTTTTCTAAACAATATCAAACTTACAACATGGCAACATGGGATTCCAGTAAGATCCTATGATCTACAAGTGCATATTCTATCATTTACATCTACAACATAAATATCCCTATGTCATTTAACCTCATATCCATCATCTCCATTCCATATTACATGGCAATTAAAACTCAACTTCTTGTTATGTTTAATCTTAGAAGAAATATTTAGATAAAATAAATCAGTCCAAGACTTACATCTTTTTCTATTCTTAGCAATGTTGTTCTTGACATAATGCCTAATTTCTTCAAATAAAAATAATAATAATAATAATCATATTCTAGAACCTATAATGGTAACATTGAAAACTTATAAGGAATTATTGTCAATAACATCACAATGACTACTACAAGATAAATATACCCTTGACTAATGTTTAGGATCTTTGCTAAGAATATTGTCCAAAAAAGATTGATTCATCCCACCTATTAGGGCAACTTTTCTCTTGAATTCAATTTCAGTTGTAGCTTTACAACAACCCCAAAACAATATATATATATATATATATGCACGTCACTACCATGGTTCTCACTATTCCAATTAATAAAGTAATACTTCACACAAAATTAATGTTTCATCTCAAGTCAAGATAGGTAACTTTTCATTGAAACCTTGGTATCAACAACAGTAAAAGTAATAAACCATTTAATTAGAGTGTTTATTAAAGAAAAATGTAATTAACCATTGCCTATACCTTTGGTATTGGAAAACACGAACCTATCTAACTTTTTCATGCTGAGCTCGATCAAGGACATAGGTTTAGTAATGGCTTCCATAAAATCTTAAATACATTAAGATTTGTGCCTTAGTGCAGTTATTCTACTTGTAAACTTTCGAACTGATTTAATAAATAAAATTTCATATAATTAATTTACCACATTTTTGTATGATTGTCTTCAATAGTTTTTACAAGAAAAGCAAAATGAATAAGCAAATATTTACTCATCAATTACCTAAGTTTTTAACAATTATTAAGTTACATCATACGGAAAAGATTATGATGCGAGAAGACAACTTATATTAGTAGGTAATCTAAATTGCTAGAAATCCATAGGAATCAATTAAACAATTAGTTCATGGGGAAATTCTTGTTTATAAGTCCAATTATGGAAATAACTTGTCTTCGTTATCAAAGAGAATGACTCTAAAAAGTAGAGGCATAGGTGTGATTGTCTAGATTCACAATACATCGGATAGGACTCAACTACAATTTATCTTAGACCTTTTTTTACATTTATTCAGTTACAACGTTCATAGTGTGACTTACCTCATTGTCGGGTAAGTGGTTGACCTTGTGTACATAAGTCATGTAATTTGATATATTGAAAGTCCATGCTTTTATAGTAGTAAGCTAAAAGTTGGTATATTGGATGCATAACTTATGCATGACACAACTTTACTCACACTAGTGGAATTCATAGCTTGGTTAAAGAGCAAATGATATTATCTTATTGACATCTTATGGATTATGAAAAAGGAATGTAGTCACAGGTCATTCGTAAGTGCCGAATGATTATTACTATTTGTTAGTAATGAATTTTTTTCACCTTGGAACATGAGAAAAAATATGATTAATTTGGGTGAACAAATTTAACCCAAAAAAATAAAAAATGTCATATGAGGGTAACACATAAATGACAAGGTTATTGAACAAAAGCATTAATCTAAATTGTGTTTATAATAATACATAATAGAGAGATTAATTATGATATTTTTAATAGATTAACTCTATGATGAAATAGTAATAACTTTTAAAGATAAAAAATTAAAATTTAATTAAAAATTATTTAAATTCTAATTATATATATTTGGTACCTCGCTTTATTAACCAAATATTGCTCTATATAGTAATTATTAAAACTTGATTTGACATTTTAAAAAAAAAAAGAAATCAAAGAGAAAAAATCTATCTGCACTTTTGAAACTTTAAACATGGAACATTTGTAAATTAATTTTCAACAAGAATTTTATTCTTAAAAGTATTGTTTTAAAAAAAGGTCTTTACATTAAATAAGAACTAAAAATTCATGGATGAGTTCAAAACTACAAAATGCTTTTGTTAAGTGAAAAAAAAAAAAAGAGATAGAATATTAGATCTAAAATTTTACACAAAAAGAGGAAAGCCAGTACGGCTCCATCGTCGTTTATAAGCTAGCCAAGCTGACACGTTATCTCTAATAAAAATCTAAGATACTTAGTAAATTGAAAAAAAAAAAGAAGAAAGAAAGTGAAATAAAAGAATGGAAACCAGTTATGTAAATCTGAACTTTGACTCAAGAAGGAAATCTTCCGAAATGAGGAATTGCCTCTCATAAATTTGTTAAGTTGCTGAAATACTAAAAATTCCATCTGCCCAAGATTAGAAGAAAATTCTAGAGAACAAGAATGGAATGAGAACTATGCGGTGCCATTTTTAGTTGGCAGAAGACATGGCAAGGCTTTTAAGATTTTCATTCAATTCTAAATGGTACCACATTATGCATATTGTTAATTTCCCTTTTTTTTAGTCCTTTCATTCTTTTTTACATTTCAATTTCATCCAAAATAATCACATTTTATATTATTTCTAAAAGTGATAAATCTTAAATTTGTTTTAGACTTTAGTCTAATATGTAATTTTGTACATGAATTTTAATTTTGTGTAATTTTATATATTAAATTTTGATCTGATCCAATTCTCACAAATTATTAACACAATTATTAATATAGCATCGTTCTATGTTTATATATTCATACACATATAATTATATTTATCTAGTATATAAATAAATTAACGTTTTTATTTCTTTAAATATGTATGATTGAATCAAAATTAAAGTTTCATATATATATATATTTAAGTAACAATTAAAATTTCACACGTATAATTGTACCAAATTAAAGTTCATATATCAAATTACACATTAAATCAAAATTCATGTATAATTTTGAGATTTAATCCATTATGAAATTAAAAAGTATTAGACATATATAAAAAATATTTGATACACTGCTAGTTGAGTTTTTAAACTCCACACGTAGAGACAGGAGGTTGTCAAATGTCCTATAAGGTATAATAAATTATTGAAGAATATATTTTAAAAAGAGAGAGAAAATATCAATTTTTTAAGAGTGATTGTGAAATAAAAAAATTAAAATTTTATTTCTAAAATTAAAATTTATTTAAAACTTTATTTCTAAACTTACCTATATCATATATATATATATTGAATCCTTAATTATATATATACATATTATAACAATTTTATCTTTCAAATCTTCTTCCTCTTAATTAAAACATAAATTATATTCATAATATTAAAAATATGTTATATATAAAAATTTTAAGTTGTTTATATATTTCAAATATTACTTCATTAATAATTATAATTAATATTTAAATAGTAATATATAATATGTATAAAAGCACGAGTTTAAAAAAATTTTTGAATTGATAAAAATACCTTTTATTTTTCATCATATTATTAAATTAATTTTAAAAATAATTATATGTTAATTTAAAATTATTATTTAAAAAATATACTAATTTTAAAATAAAGTTATTACTTGGATAGAACTCTAAGTATAAAATATAAAAAAATTATAATAATTATAATTTAATTTATAATTATTAGTTAAAATTGACGTAAAAGGTTGTGTTAATTTTTTTTAAAATGTGTTTGTAAACTTGAAGTATCTTAATTTTCACTTAATTGATAATAGAATACGAATTAAAATTTAAGTTTAGTTTTATAAATAACATTAAGTAATTAGGCATATTCAACTAAATAGCATCTAAAAAATATTAACAATTAAAAATAAAGATTTTTAGCATTAATAAATTAGAATTACAAAAATAATGAAGAAATAAAACTATGATTCTTCGAAAAAACAATATTAAATCATATTCGAACAATAATAACGATGAGATAATATGATATTATAATATTTTTTTTATTTTTTTACAAGTTTATAGTAGGTGAAGCAAAAGCTTTTAAAAATCTTTCTTTTCTTTTTTTTTATCTATATGTTATTTGTTCAATGTAAGTGAAATATGTTTTGAAAAAAAAAAAGTCAAATTTCAACAATTGTTTTAATCATTATCATTAAAGATGTCTGTTAATTTAATTTAAATATCTTTTCTATTTATCATAAATTATTATTATTATTATTATAATTTATATATATTACCCCTTTTTTTTCAAATTAACATTATAGTTTATTTTTTTATATAGTTTCAATTTTGTATATTATCTGAAAACTAAGATAAATTATCATTAACAATAATATTTAACAATAATTAAAATACGTTATTTAAAAAATAATTAAATTTAAATGCATAAGTGTATATGCAACACATGGGACATTAAAAATTAGTTTTACAAAAAGTTAAATGCTCAGATTAAGCTCAACATTTTAGAGATTACTCACATAAGGATTAAACATTTCAAAATGCTTATACAAGGGTCTAACATTTATCAAAATGTTCAAAAAAGGACTTTTTACATATTTCAACCCAATTAAAGTAAAAGTTAGATAAATTCTATCGTATTTAGAATAAAATACATAATAATTGAATCAGACATTGCTTGAAAATAAATGAAAATAATAAAAATATAACTTGAAATCTAATAAACAACATTTGAAAAGTCCTTATTTGAGTTTTTTTTTTTTTAAATTAACTCTTATTTGAACATTTTAAAAAAATTTAACTTTCATTTGAGCATTTTATAAAAATTTGACCCAACCCTAATGAAATTGTATTTAAACATATCAAATCCGATTTGTTTAATATTCAATCCAACCCTCAAAATCTTTGTTCACGTGATAAACAAACTGAAATGCACCAACACAGAATCGAAACATAATGAGAATATCGTATGTAAGGGTGGGAAGAAATATGATTAGCACCAAAGACAATCGCAAAAACTTGTTATATTTACATGAAGCAACTGTCCTGCATGAACTACAATTAAATAAAATAAACTTTGACATCGGATATTACCGTGGACATGGTATCAGGATGAGTTAATTTTAGTAAGAAAAGTCACCCAGATCTAATATCTATGGAGTTTCCTTCTGTTTGCTCAACATACCAGGATGAATCTCTCCGATGGAAACCCCTTCATCTTGGCTTCTGCTACACACATTTACCTGCTTTCTGGGCCTTATAGAATAACCTATACCCAAATTGAGAAATATGCCACTAAATTAGGACTAAATCCAAAGTGATTTATGTTTTCGTCTCACATTAATCAAAAGGACCAATCCTAATAAATGTTACCTCATCATTGCAAGGAGTTTCAACAGCCACCGTTTTCAGCTTCTTGGAACTGCATTCCCTGCTACTCTTTTCGCCCTGTTCTTCATCTACGAAGTTTTGATCCGACACCTCTGCAACAACCACCATGCTTATGAGACACCCGAAAGATTATTAAAAAATTAGCAAACAGATTTTTGAACTAGGACACGGAATGTATTTTATCCTTTTTGTTAAAAAAATAGACAAATTAACTTTATACATTAGATCAAAGAGCATAATAATCTTTCTGTTAATAAACTTATCTATTTATACTGTTAAAATTTTATTCTTGTATGCGTACATCTAACACATCACATGCCATTATCTAGTTATTCAGTTAATCACACTAGTTTTTAATAATATAAATGGATGAAATTTTTAACAGAAATGTCTAATTTTCTCTTTAATCTAATGTATAAAGACTAGTTGATTTATTTTTTAATAGAGTGACAAAATTCAATCTAACTTTTAGTATAAAAGTATCAATCCTACTTTTATTTTAGCTAAACTCAAATGTTAGACGTTAGGAGAGGGATACTATCATGAGGTAATCAAGAAATATTTACTTTGCTGTCATATATGGATTGCAATCATGATTATAGTCCATGTATAATGAAACTAAGAGCATTTCAAGTGAAACATTAACAGATCAACCATAAAAGTCTAAACCATTAATTCCAAACAAGTTTAAGAATGGATAAATCAACTCAATACCACTGCAGGAACCACAAACACATGATTTAGACAAAATCATCAAGATATACAGAAAATTGGTTTGTTTTTACCTTTAGATGAAGCATTATCTTGAAGATGACTACATGAGGCTAAAACACGAGATTTAGATCCTGATCTCAAGTGCTGAACCCAAGGACTTGCCATGAAACAGCTAGAGCGATCTCTTTTATTTAGTCGAAATCCAGGTCCTTCGAAATTGATCTTCTTCCAGCGATCACCTCGAAGAACTTTATACTGCAACAAAGATTGGAGCACAACAGTAATTATATGGAGAGGGGAAAGCAACCCCATTATTATAAAGAAGGTAGCTAGCAGAGATCAGTCATGAACCTGGTCAGAAGAGGTACCATGTGTTTGCCTTGATAATTTTGAGCTCCAGCCAAGAAAATTCCAAGAATCATATAACTGGTTAACAAACGAAGCTTCCATGGATTTAAGGTATAAACTGCGCTTCTCATCTGTCCATTCCGTAGATGTAGATTCAGTCATCAAAGACGCCTGTTATCGCTTGTCATTAAAAATACATATCATCAGAAAGATTTTGCAAGGCAAATAAAACACACACACATATATAAGTTGGCAGACATTACAGGCGACTACATCTGCATTCTACAGCTAGAAATAGAACTATGAAATATGTGATGATAGAAAATCAATGTTACAAACCCTGATATAATCGTACTTAATTATCAAAGCTACTCGAAAATTAGAAACATGTAATCATAAACACCTGCCTTTTCCTTAAAATCGTTTTCATAAATGCTCAACAGAAACGTTATATATGCAATCAGGAGAACATGTATGATTGAAAAATGATTAAAAAAAAAAGAGGGAGTTTAAGTTTGGAAATTGTGCTGTTTTACCAGCTAAACCCATGTCAAAGTTACTTCCTTGAAACCAGGAAGAAAAAAAGCCCACAGCGCAAATTCATTAATACATATAGCAAGGATAAAAAAAATGCTAGAAAAGAAGAATAGGAAAAAGATGGTTGATTTACCGAGCACGGAACTTGTTGGTGTAGAGCAAAGCGGGGTGACTCAAGGCCATTGGCCTCTGAACTCGTCCAAGACTCAGTTCTGATGAAACCCTCCATGCAAAAATAATAACACAAGGAAAAAGAATGCCCCTGAGCTGTGAAGATTAGAAGATGGTAAAATTGTTATTTAAAAAAGAAAAAGGAGAGAGAGAGAGAGAAGAGAAAAAAAGGAAGAAGGGCAAAAGAACGTTAAAATTGTCATCGCTTTTTTACACGTGTCATAGTGGACTCTGATATTGCCATGTCACTTCATAGTCTTAACCTAAGCACCCAGATATTTATAGGAACCTTCAAAATATCTATCTATGAAATTAATATCTAATCAAAATTTAGTAACTGTGAGTCTAATAAGGATTACATATACACATCATCATTAATTAACCCACGTGAATGGTGTATAGTTTATATGAAATAGGATACCATGTTAACTTGTACTAATCATTTATTGTTCACTCAGTTATTTTTCTCCACATTTCAGTGATTAATCTAAAATTTAATTGAAACTTTTGTATCCAATTCAGCAGTAATCACTAAGATTACTATTCACATTTCAATTTTCCATTCCTTATCATTTTGATGATTCAAAGGTAAGTTTTGATTTTTATAGTTTGTATTCTTATTTCCAAAATTTCATGATTGAATCATGAAAAGAAACAAAGTTGGAATTTTACTGATTGAACTTTTTTGCTTTTCAATTTTATATCAAAAGGCATATCATTAAATTAAACATACATCACTCGATTTAGGCATGTCATTCAGTTGGGATAGGATCATGGAGTTTTTCTGGGCAACAATTGTTCTTTGGATTTTTTTTTTTTTAGTTTGATGAGGTAGTGCTTTTGTTTGGGTGTTATGTATTTTGACTAGGTTTAGATTTGTTTGAAATACTCGTGCGTATGTAATCTTGGACAATGTTGGGTTTTTTAATAATATTGATTTAGCTTAGTAAAAAAAACAAATGTATATGGTCTATGGAGACAAATGAAGAAGAAATAATTCATAGTGTCGAGAATGAAGATAACTCTATTGAAATGTAACATCCTTTGTTCGATCCGATCATTGGGTCTGAGCTACAGGATGATACATTCATTGCCAGAGCAACTACTTTCAATTACACCGTAAATAAATTATTCAAACATTCAATAATATCATAAACACATTCACATTATAATACACAATTACATTCGAGCCTTAATTGAGCTTACGAAAGCTCTTTTGTTGACCCGAGCATGAAATAGGACCAAATTGCAAAGCTTCAAAATTTCAGGGCTGACATCGTGACGTCACCAAACAGTTTGTCACATCATGATCTCGGTGATGGTAAAAAAACTAACTATAAAACGACAAAGGTAAGCGCACCTATCGAACAATAGTATAGCTACGGTGAGTAGAGATACCGTATCCACGAGGACTAAAAGTATTACTAATTACTGTTTTCTTACTATTTAGCCGACAATTTGGAGTGATGAGTTTTAATCTAAAATTACTAAACTAATTTAACTAAGAACGCAACAGAGAACGAATCAGGAAAACAATCGAAAGATAACTAATGAGAGAGACAATACCCAAGAAAGAATCCACTTAGACTCCTATTATTATTAATCTGATTTAAATGATTTATACACTTGGTATCTTGATCCGTATAAATCCCTAAATTATGCTAATATCTCTTTCAAGAGCAGAAGCAACTGACTCTAGATTGATTAATTGAAATCTTTTTCTAATTAAACCCCCTATTGTCATATTAACTCGATTTATAGATTCACCTATTAGATTTAACTCTAATCCAGTAGATTTATGTCGTCCTATTTCTATGATTGCATGCAACTCCACTCAATTATGCTTCATTTACTCTTAAATAGAGACTTTTGTTCCACTGAATTAAGCACATTAAACATGAATAAATATCCCGAAAATATTAAAACAAGAAATAAGCACACATAATTGAGAACAAGAATCAAGTATTTCTCATGTAAATAAGAAATTAAATAATAGAATTCATCATAGGTTTCATCCTCCCTAGGTATCTAGGGAATTAGTTCATAATCCTGAATAAAAATATCTTAAAGTCAGAAAAACCACAAGAAACAAAGAAACTCATAAAAACTTCAGAAGAGATTAAAAGAAGGTCTTTGATCTTGATGGAAATCCGCTTCGCAAGTGGCCCAAATGGTGTTCCTTGAGTGTTTTCTTCGATCTTCTGTGATGGCCCCCATATCTCTTCTTCTAATTTGTATTTATAGACTTTAGAATGCTCAGAAAACCTAAAAATTGTGTTTTTCTGCGTATTTGGGAAGCAGTGTGTCTATCTCGTTTGGGTCACATGGGCATGTGTCTAGCCCATTTGGGTCACATAGGCATGTGCCTAGCCCGTGTGGCTCCTAAAATCTGCTCATTTTCTCTGATTTTTGCTCCTTCTCCCAAATGCTCTCCTAAGTGTAAGAACATGAATTAAAGGGATTAGGAGTAGCAAATTCACCAATTTGCATAAATAATAATCTAAAAACGCATTAAGAATAGGATTAAAATATGTTAGTTTTATCATTTATCAAATATCCCCACACTTAAGCGTTTGCTTGTCCTCAAGCAAAATCTTCAACTCATATTAAAATTAATTTTTCTCAACTTATAATTCTCATCAATAATATTTCGAAATAACTCGCAAATAATCATGCACTGATAGTTCAACTAAAAGGGCACTAAAGATTCAAATAATCCAAATCAAGATTTTTAAAGCATGAAAACATAGGTATCTCCCCTTATCCAAGTAATTACCTTTAATTCAAAATCTTCAAGAATTGACATCCTCCCTAAAGATTCACTCAAATCACTCAAAGTGTTTAAGGTTCAAGAATAATCACTCAACAGTCGAACAAGAAATGTCATTACCATAAGCTTGCTTGAAAATCAAATCTCCACCACTATAAAATGATATGACATACCAATCAAAAGGTCTTTAAGAGGTTGTAATAGGGCTTAGGTTAAAGGTGTGGAGAAAGACTAGAAAAGTTGGGTATAATCGAGATCGAATTGATAAATTACCAAACTAGAAAATATAAACAAATGCTAAATTAAAAACAAGTGCATCAGTCAAGAACTATTCAAGAATAAAAATGAGCTTCTTCTCAAAATATGAATTTAACTGTTCAAGCTCAATTAACATAGAACTAAAAAATAATTGATAAATAAATATTTTTTTCTTCTTTTCTTCTTCATTTTTTTCTTTCTTTATCTAGAACAATCAGAAATAATTCAGTAAATCAAACAGAAGAGCATAGTTAGGTAACTAACCAAATAGAATCTCGACAAAAATGGAGTTAATAAAATAAGAAAAAGTCTAAACGAAAAAAATGAGTTCTAGGTTAACATTAACGGGTCAATCAAGAAAAGGTGTGTTAGGTTCAACGGGGTTCACTAAGGGTTAATTACAAAGGTAGGCCTTTTATGGGATAAGTAGGTTAAAACCTAAGTGGCTTTATCATCTTAGTTTATCAAATCAAAGGTGTGGTCTCTATATGCATAATCGAAGCAAGTTCTAAAATATAACAAATCAAGTTGACACACTTTTAACCAACAATAAGATGAGCAAAGTATACTTTAAAGGCTCAAAATCTCACAAAAAAATCATGGTTTTGATGTCAAACTTGCAAACTTCAAACTTCAAGATAATACCTCAATTTAGGGAAACAACCTAAAAAAAATTTAATATCTGAAAAGTAACTTATTATGCTTGTTTCTCTCATGTCTTAAAGCTTAAATTAACGAATGCACAAATATCTACAAATTAATCTAAAAATCTCAAATCGACAAAAATTCATTCTAATGGAAGAATGAGAAAATTGCTTAAATACAAGACATAATTCAGAGATTTTCTAATAATTATATAAATAACCTCCTCAAACTTAAGATGACATTGTCCTCAATGTACAAACAGATATAACCATAGTATAAGCAAAATATCATAAGAGAGGGAGAAAACCGAAACTGCCCTTAATATTGGATGAAATCGTCAAAATGGTGAAAAGTGAAATTGTAGGCAAATCTAAATGTTGTGAATGATTTCAAGCAAACAAATAAGAAAATAAACACTAATAATAAAGAAAATTAAAAGGTTACAACTCAATTAGAAACAACCATAAAAATAAAAAAAATAGTTGAAAAGATAAGAAAGAAATAAGTCTAAGAAAATAAAAATAAAACAACTAAAAATAAAAATAAACATAAAAGGAAAACAAAAAGAAAGCTAAAAAGAAAACAAATAAAATCTACCCAGCAAACAGATGGCGAGTAGTTGATGTGCCGCTATAATCGAAAGAACCCCTCAGCACCCATGAACTCTGCAATGTAGAGTCTCAACGCAGCGCCGAACTTTATGAAACTCATATGTCGCATTGTACTGTCGATTCTGAAGGTAATGGTGCCTGACTCGTCATAGGTCAACATAACCTACTGTAGGTGAAATGTCAAAGAAAACACTACAGTCAACTCCGAGTATGTGGGCTTGATGATGAAAAAGAACCGATCTCAAAGAGGTGTAGCAATGATGGTGCGAACATAATTAGCTAATTGGACCTACTCTAAAGCAGCCTAATCAATACATCGGCCTTATAGAAATCAAATATAGGGTGATGTGCATCGGCAGAAGCACCCGAAGAGGTCATGCCTAAAGTTTTCCGCTTTTTCGAAGCGGGGATGGCAATCTTAGATTTACTGCATGTGTTCGTCATGGTGTTCCTGAAAAATAAAATAATCCACTATCAAAAAATTAAAATAAGCATCACCAATTAAACAAACAGAGTGGCCGACAAATCAAAATCCAAACAGCCTAGATAGAAATCTACTCCTAAAATAGTATGTACAATAACTAAGAATGCAAAAACAAGGTACTAAATTAACGAAATAGGCATACCAACATAGAAAAAATAAAGACAATAGTAAAAGGGAAAAAATAAGAATAAACTCAGTGGAAATCTAACAATAATAATAATAAATTAAAAATCATAAGGCAAATGATAAAGAAAATAAGAACTAAGCTCAATAAAATAACCAATAAAGAAATAGAAAAATAAGAAGAAGAAAGAAAGAGAAATAATAATAATAATAATTGTTATTATTATTATTACAATGAACATAATAATTCAACAAAAACAAAACTAGCATACTAATTCAAATAACCAAAACATACGATAGCTAAAATAAGAATAAAAAAAATAAGTATAAAAATTAATAAACATAATAATAACACAAAAAAAGGAAAAAAAATAAAACTAAATAATAATAAAAAATAATAAAAAATAAAATAAAATAAAGAATAAAGAAATCGAGGAAGACCTATAGCGACGATTATGGGCAGAGATATGCAACTGTGGACTGACAAAAGGGTGAGGTTGGTAACGTGAGGAGGTTCTGGATGAGGGTGAAGGGCGTAGGAGAGAGGAGCGGAAAAATCGAGGTGGAAGGCTTGGGGTGGGGTTGTTGGACGTAGGGGTGCGACGAAGGGGGTGGGTGGAAGGTGGTGCATGGGTTGAAGGGAGGAGGGTGGTTTAGGTGTGATGGAGGGGCTAGTTGCATGGTCAATTTGGGTTAAAGATGGATGGGATAGAGGGAGAGGGAAATGGTACGATGGGAATGAGTGAAGGAATAGAAGGGAAAGGCTAGGGTGCGGTAATGGGTGGAAAAGGGTCGGGGTCGAAAGAGAAAAAGGGCAAATTGGGGCGATAGAATGGGACAATGATGGAAGAGGGACGAACGACGGTGGCCAGAGAGGGGGAAAGGAGGCCAAAATGGTGAAGGATGACAAAAATGGTGCCTGGGTGGGGCTTTGGGGTGAAAAGAGTACAAAAACAAAACAAATTAAGGTTTGAAAGATAAAAGGTGTGACACAGTCGTGTAAGGGCCCGTGTTGGGCCACACAGCCTTGTCGTATGTTCGTGTACACCTCCCTTAGGTTGTTTGAGAGTTAGAATAAAAGCTTAGTCTTCACACGGCCTTAGACACGCCCATGTGTCCAGGCCGTGTATGATTTCCTTCACTTCTCCTATAACTATTTGTGAGTAGTGTCTGTTTCTATTACCTTGACTGAAATGTGGCTCCATCATGCTTTCACAAAGAATTTCCTACAAAGAATGTTGAGCCACAGGGTTACTCACATTAACAAAACTTTTAATATCATCTCGATCACTAGAGACTTTTATAGAATCACATGCTTGGAGAATAATTTTCTCATCACCTACACGAAGTACAAGTTCACTTGTTCCAACATCTATTATAGTCCTAGCAGTTGCTAAAAATGGTCGCCCTAAAACTAAAGGTATCTTACTACCCTTATCTATGTCCAACACAATAAAGTTAACGGGGAATATGAATTTATCGATTTTAACAAGCACATCCTCAATAACACCCCAGAATATTTAATGGTTTTATCCGCTAATTAAATACTCATCCTAGCTTGTTTGGCTTTCCCAAGACCTAGTTGTTTAATCATTTTATAGGGAATGACACTAATACTAGCCCCTAAATCAGCCAAAGCATTATCAATATTTAAACTACCAATTAAACAAGGAATAGTAAAACTCCCTGGATCTTTCAGTTTTTTGGGTAGTTTATTTTGTAAAATGGCCGAGCAAACTGTATTGAACTCCACAGTCGATGAGTCATCTACCTTCCGTTTGTATGCCAATAGCTCCTTTAAAAATTTGACATAATTGGGCATCTACAAAAGAACTTCAACAAACGATAAGTTAATATGCAATTTTTTTAAGAATTTAAGAAATTTTCGAAATTGTTGTTTGTGTGGTCTCTCTTCGTCGCGTTGGGATATAGCACTCGAGGTTTATATTCTTTGGCAACTGGCTTTTTCCCTTTTTAGCTTACCTCAACCTTATCATTATTTACCATAATTTTTTACCTTGGTTCTTGTTTAGATTCAACTAACCCTTCTTCATCTCGAATAGTAATTGCATGAAGTTGCTCATTTGGGTTAGTTTCAATATTGCTAAGCAAACTACCTTGTGGTTTTTTCAAAATTAACTTAGCAAGCTGACCTATTGGTTCTTGAGCCCTTGAATCGATGCTTGTTGATTTTGCAATGTTGCCTCAGTGTTTTGAAAATGGGTTTCTGACACCAAGATAAACTTCGCCAACATCTCTTCAAGGTTCATCTTCTTCTCTTACTGACAAGGTGGTTGTTGGAAGCCTGAAGGGTTTGTGCTTTCCGATTTCCTTGACCTCCCCAAAAGAAATTAGGATAGTTCCTCCAACCTGCATTATAGCTATTATTATAAGGGTTATTTTGATGCCTATAATTATTACTCATATAACTGATTTGCTTATTCTCTATGCTAAGACCGAAGGGTAAACATTCTGGACTATTTATTCCACCTCTATTTGCATCGCATTGCATCACCGGATGTACTTGTTTAAAAAGATAAAAACCATCAACTTTCTTATTTAATTGTTTTACCTAATTTGATAGCATAGTGACTGGATCTAAATTAAAGACACCGGCTGCTTTCATCAACTTTGTCCTCATGACTTGCAACTGATAATTATTTAATGTCATCTCCTCTATAAACTCATAAACCGTCTCGGGTGTTTTGTTGTTCAAGGTCCCACCGGTTGTTGCATCGATTAACTGTCTAGTTGAGAGATTCAAACGTTGTAGAAAGTTTAAACCTATAACCATAAGGGTAACCCATTGTGAAGAAACCGTCTCAATAAGTCCTTGTACCTCTCTCATGCATCATATAAAGTCTTTAAATTGATTTGCACAAAGGAGGAGATATCATACCTCAACTTGGCTGTCTTAGTTAGTGGGAAGTACTTTAGAAGGAACTTCTCGATCATTTAGGCCTAGGCAGTGATGGAACCTCATGGTAAAGAATTTAACAATTGTTTAGCTTTGTTCCTCAATGAAAAAGGGAATAACTATAAACAAAAGGTATCGTTAGTGGCGCCATTAATGTTGAAAGTATCACAGATTTCCAGGAAATTGGCCAGATGAGTATTTGGGTCTTCATCTTGCAAACAATCGAACTGAACAAATTACTGTACCATCTGGATAGTTTTTTGCTTCAGTTCAAAATTATTTACAGTAATGGTGGGTCGCACAATACTCGATTCAGTCCCAGTCAGAGTGTGTTTAGCATAATCATACATAGTATAAAGAACAAGGGCTGCTGCAACTATAGAGGGTAGCTGAATATTCTAATTATCGTTCATCTCCTCAATAATAATAATGTCCTTTTGTTCGTCTAGTAAATTTTGTCAACTCTGCATTGATTCTCTACGATTTCTACGAGCTATACATTCAATTTTACTACCTGTAACACCCTAAACCCGGTCCAGACATTATGGTCGAATCTGGTGATGTCACATGATAGGGTGTTTGAAAACTAAGTTTCTACGATAAATCCATTTTTTGTTTAATTACCTTTCTTATCTCGTTTTAATTCCAAAATCCTTACTCATTTAATCGATTATTTTAAACATAATTTGTTGCGGAAGCTTTTAAAACCATTTTGAGTAAACTGTGTGTTTAGAAAAAACTTTGCCTTTTCAAAAACTGAGTTTTCCTACGTCTAGCAGTTATAAATCCATAAAAATAAATAAAAACCAAATTTAAGCAAAAGTCCCAAAAAGTCCCCAAATTACATCCAAATAAAACACAGTAACTTAAACCATAAATCATAAATTATAAATCGTTAAAGTCCAAAAACTGTGGTCACCCTCGAGTCCTCCGCTGCCCGATCCGTTTAGGTCTGGGGATTACCTGTGCACATTAAACAGAGAGGGTGAGTTTACATAAACTCAGTGTGTAATCCCACAGAAAACAAACAACAGTAAACATAGTGCACAGTCAAAAACAATCTTCGGCCTAAGCCCCTTTCAGTATCAGTAACGGTTTCGCCTTAGCCCATCACAGTATCAGTAACAGATATACAGTATTCAGTAATAAAGTCCTACCCAACCAGCCTTTACACACCATCTCTGTCCAACCCTACACTCCATGTAGGGATTAAATCAACCCACCCATCCCTACACTCCAGGTAGTACCAAATGCGGCACAAAATAATGGATTGCAGCTGAGCTGCCAGTATATTAGGCTTAAGAGCCTTTCAGTGCACTTCCTCCAAATAAAATCAACCCAACCCCATAAAATGCAACTTACAATACATGACATGCTATCTCATGATATCAGTACATATAATCAGTAAATGTATACATGCATACTATCATCATACTCAATATATATCCATCAATCAATCAGTTCACATAGTTAGAGGTTTAAGTAATACTTATCGACCCTACAGTAGGTTCACAGTCGACTTGGGTGACCCGTGCAACCTTAGCAATCAATTTAGTGAAAATCGGCTCACACACCCATGTGGCCTGTCCATTTAGGCCCACACGCCCGTGTGGACTACCCATGTGGGCCCACATGCCCGTGTAGCCCACACGGCCCAAACCAGTCTAACCTGTGTGTCGTACACGGCCTCCCTGGCCATCACATTGCCGTGTCATGCGTGCACGGCCTGGTCTTATCGAACACATGCCTATGTTAGGGCATACGGCCTAGCAAATGGGCGAGCACACGCCCGTATGGCGTCGACAGTGGGGTTTTTTAGCTTTCGCTGAAACCTCATTTTTTTTGCGTTTCCTGGTACACACACCTGGTTGTTTTCTCTGCTAACGCAATCCTGTATCTCTAAAAACCTAAAATTGGCATATCAAAGTTTTAGAACCAATTTAAAACACAAATAAAACGTACTTACAAACCGCTGACTACACTGTACAAGCGTTTAACACTTACCCCAACACTTCGAAATATTCTACTATGGCTTTATGAAAGAACAACCCCTTCCTTCCGAATTCATCTACGCCCATACAGGGATTTGAACACAGGACCCCAAACACACCAACACTCCACTTAACCACTAGACCAGCAGGCCCATTCTAACATAAGCTTACCAACAATTAAATAAAAACCTATTGACCAATGATAGGGCTTTATTCAGAAAAATCTAAAATTTTTCCAAAGGAATGGCTTGAACTTGGGACCTCTCATACACACCCAGAACACTTAACCACTGAAACATATACACAGTTGTATCAATTATTTACAGAAACATAAACAAATATTTGGGGCTTTACACTATCAAGTAACAATGGTCCTGATGGGTTTCTCCAGAAGCAAACAAAAGAAAAATTAGAAAGTAAAAATTAAATTAAAAACAAAAATATAAAATAAAATAAAAATGGCTAAAATAATAAAAATCAAGTGTTCTTAATATTTTAGTCCACAGCAACGACGCCAAAAACTTGATGTATGTTTTCTGTACTAACTAAAATTTACAACAAAGGCAAGCTCACCTATCGAACAATAGTATAGCTACAGTGAGTAGGGATATTGTATCCACTAAGAGTAAAAGTATTAGTGATTAACGTTTTCTTATTATTTAGCCGAAAATTTGGAGTGAGGAGTTCTAATCTAAAATCAGTAGACTAATTTAACTAAGAACACAACAGAGAACGAATCAAGAAGACAATCAAAAGATAACTTGTGACAGCCCTAAATTGACCTTAGTCGGAAAGTGGTTTTGGGACCACTAAACCGAGTCATAAAAATAATTGACCGTCATATTTGATGCTTATTATATGTATATATGCATGTGTGAAAATTTCATGTTTGAATTTTGTTAATTGTAAGTGAATTTTATTAAATAGGACTTATGTGAGAAAATTTAGAAATGTGCTAGGCAAATGTAAAATGGCCTATTTATGCATGTTGCAAATAATTGTACTTGCATGCCAAATTAACCGAAAACCAAGATGGTGGCCGGCCATGCCATGGGTTAAAGCCTATTATAAACATTTTGTGTTAGTGTTTTATGTTAGAAATAATAAAATAAAAGGTTAGTAATAAAGTAATGAAAAGGAAATTGGTGATGAAAACAAAGTTCTCTCTTTGTTGTTCAACTTGGCCGAATAGAAGAAACAAAGGAGGGGAAGAATTTCGGTCACTTGAATCCTTAGGGAGGTTAGTATATTGTGTTAAATTTGTGAAATGTTTACTTGTTTTAGGTAAATTATCATGGTTCTTGCTTAGCCCATGCTAAAATTTTCACTAATGATGGGTGAATGGAGCCTTCGGCTATGGTTATAAAGGAAGGAATTTTGATTGTTTTACTTGAATTTTGATGATGAATGTATTGAGGAAAGAACTTGGTCTTTCTAAAAACATGAATGGTTAAAGCTTATACTAGTAATAGCCGAATTAAAGAATGCTTGATGTCATGAGTAAATGTTGTTCATGTTATTTGGATGAGAAATGGTAGTTAGGTGAAGTAGAGTCTAGCAAATGAGCACATATGTGCATTAGTTGCTAAATGGAGAAAAATCGGCTAACAAGTGTGTACTAAGGCCGAATATGATTTTGAATATTATTGAGTAATGTATGTGTTTTGAATTGATGGAATGGAGAGGATGCTTTAATTGTGTTATGAACAATTATATGTTAAATTAAGGTTTGCTAAGTTAGCTATTAAGATGAAGTGCAAATGTTAGTATTTGATTACTAGTGTATATATGTGTATTAGCCGAGTTTTGAACTTGAAACAAAATGGTATTTAGTCAATACAAGTAACCATATTTGTAGAATGTATTAAGTATATAATCGGCCTCAACATAGACATGCATATTCGGCCACATGAATGAATACATAGATTGATGTTGTACGTTCGGCTATAGGTAAGCATATTGATGGCTTTATCTTGATTTAGAAAATTGGCTAAAGGAGAATATTGGCTAATATGTTGAATTTGATTCATGATTTCATACATATATGACTCTAATGCCTAATATATATGGGCTAAGTACCTTGAATTTCTCTTTGATGTTCAAAATGATTAAATCAATTTATTTGTTAATTTAAGCTCAAGAGCAAAGGGGAACTAAATTCGATAAAGGAAAGGAAAAGGTGATCGAATAGCCGTTGAAATCGTTCGACAACATCCGAGGTAAGTTTTCGAGTAATGGAACTTAGATTATGATTCGATTAGGTCATGACATATAAGCATAAAAAATAAATGGTGATACAATGATTCTACTTGAATTATATATTGAGGTAATTAGTTTATACTTATGACGGGCAGCCGAATGCGTATGGAGATCATGTTATATAGCGAATCAAAACCATGCTCTTTGTATGTGGTTATTGAGCCGAAAATGGTAATGGTAGATAAGTGCCTTGTGTCTGAGTTCTAGTAATGAAAACGAAATAAAGATGTGTTATGATTTGTGGACATATGTGCATGATTATTCGGATGATAACCGGACTAAGATCCGAAGGCATTCGTGCGAGTTGCTATATCCGGGCTATGTCCCGAAGGCATTTATGCTAGTGGTTATATCCGGGCTAAGACCCGAAGGCATTTGTGCGAGTTGCTATATCCGGGCTAAGACCCGAAGGCATTTGTGCGAGTTGTTATATCCGGCTAAATCCTGAAGATACTTGGGTTTGGAAGTGAGCGATCTTGTTGTAATAATTTCAATTAATACGCTCAAAAAAAATCCAAACGATAAGGTATGTTTCGTATATGCATCGGAAAAGTCGATTCGTTTTAAATAGAATTCGTTCAATTGATTAACGAACTTTCGGCCTTTAGTTAGGTTTGATACCTTGTGTATGAATATATTGATTGAAGCGTGAAGTAAGTATGATTATGAGAATGTGCATATATGAAGTTATTCATTTAGTCATATGAATGTTATACTTTAGTCAAAACTAATTTCATTACTCAAAACTTACTAAGCATTAAATGCTTATTCCATTTCTTTGATTCTCTGTTTTATAGATTTTGGTTCGTCAGCTATCGGACTCGGGAGTGTCAAAGTCGAAGTCGCCCACACTATCAAAGCCCTTTTGGTACTCTTTTAGTTGAACTCTGATAATGGCATGTATAGGACTGCCCTTTGTTGTTAGTCAAGTACCTTTGGTAATGTATATATTTGGATAGCCATGCGAAAATGGCTTATATATATATTGAGCATAGCATTATAATCATTTTGTATGTTGTTCATTGAGTGGTATGGAAATTTTTGGTAACGATTAGCCATTGGAATGGTTAATCACGATCATTTTGGTGCTATGTATGACAAAATTCTAGTTAATCCATGGAAAACCATGAAATAGGTAAAGTTTACCTTAAAAATAGATGCTAACAGCAGCAGTGATGTGGATTTGAAAAATCGCTAAAAATAGTAGGAATGGAATTAAATAGTGAATAAATTATGTAATCGAACCTTGATGAATCTATTTTCATATGAAAGTAACAAAACAATCATATGAGCCGTATTTTATGAGATGCTTAAGTTTTCGTGAAACAGGGCCAGAGCGATTTCTGGATCCCCTATTCTGACTTTGTAAATTCACTATAAATTAATCAGAGATAATTATAAGTCATGCCCTATATGTACAGATTCCTTTTTGAGTCTAGTTTCTTTAGAAACAAACGGCATAAGTATTGAAGCCCTGTACAGGGAGATATCTAAATCGTAATGCATGAAGGTCAGAGTAGTCAAACCCTGAAACAGGGGACACTTTAACTAATAAACTGTACTAATTGGACCGACCAAAAATTCTAGAAAAAAATTTTTAGATGTATATATGAGTCTAGTTTCAGGGAAAATTTACGGAATCAGTTTTCAAGTTTTGGAACTTGAGATATGATTTTTAAGGTGACAGTGACGCAGTTAGCCAGCTTGTCTGGAAATTTTAAAATGAACTGTATAAATAATTGAATTAAGTCCGTTAACACCTCGTGTCCGACTCCGACGACGGTTTCGGGTACGGGGCGTTACATAACTAATGAGAGAGATAATACCCAGGAAATAATCCACCTAGAAGCATTCTATTACTACTAATATGATTTAAACGATTTATTCACTTGGTGTCTTGATCCGTAGAAATCCCTAAATTATGCTAATGTTTATTTCAAGAGCAGAAGCAACTGACTCTAGGCTAATTAATTGAAATCTCTTTCTAATTAAAAGCCCTATTGTCGCATTAACTCAATCTATGAATTCCCCTATTAGATTTGACTATAATCTGGTAGATTTTTGTCGTCCTATTTCTAGGATTGCATGCAACTTCACTCAATTATCCTAGATTTACTCTTAAATAGGGACTTTTGCTCCATTGAATTAAACACATTAAACATGAATTAATAACCCAAAAATATTAAATGAAGAAATAAGCACACATAATTGAGAACAAGAATCAATTATTTATCATGTAAATAAGAAATTAAATAATAGAATTCGTCATAGGTTTCATCTTCCCTAGGTATCTAGTGAATTAGTTCATAATCCTGAATAAAAATCTCAAAGTCAGAAAAACCAAAAGAAACAAAGAAACTCATAAAAACTTCAGAAGAAATTAAAAGGTCTTCGATCTTGATGGAAATCCACTTCGTAAGTGGCTCAAATGGTGTTTCTTGAGTGTTTTCTTCGATCTTCTCTGATGGCCCCCATATCTCTTCTTCTAATTAGTACTTATAGACTTTAGAATGCTCAGAAAACCTAAAAATTGTGTTTTTCTGCATATTAGGAAAGTAGGGTGCGAAATTGATACGGGTTAGCACATGGGTGTGTGTCCAGCCCGTATGGGTCACATGGGTGTGTGCCCATCCCGTGTGGTTCCTAAAATCTGCTCTTTTTCTCTGATTTTCACTCCTTTTGCTCCCAAATGCTCTCCTAAGTGTAAGAACATGAATTAAAGGGATTAGGAGCATCAAATTCACCAATTTGAATAAATAATAATCCAAAAATCCATTACGAATGGGATTAAAAGATAATAGTTTTATCATTTATCATCAGGCCACTCGATGTCGCGACGTGACTCAATATCAGTTGACGTTACGTCAAGGAAGATTACTCACATAAGCTGACATATTATCAAGGTTATCACTCCCGGAAAAGCTAATGATACATATAAACTGAGAATCCACAATAAGTGTTGGATCTCATATAACCATGTAAATCCCTGATAGTTTTCATATTTGATCCTAATGGCATACTATACGTATCCTAATCATTTACTAAGTTTGCCCGTGCTTTATTACAATAATCATATTATTTTAATTCCTGTAAGAACATAGACATGTCATATCAATATTTCAAATGTTCCATTTCCATTTTAGTACCTTGTACCTATTCATAAATACCATATTTTTCATACTTTGTAATTTAGTTCAATTGATGTCAAAAATCACCGAATCACATTTAGATAAACTAATAAGCAAAAAAAAAAACATAATTAAATCATAACATGAAATAAAATAGTACAAAACAACAACCGAACAAATCTTTAAGGACTTATCAGTACTTTTTCCTTTTGCCCAGTTATCTTCTGTTTGATTCAATTCCCTATCTAAATAATAATTTGGTTCAATTTATCAATTCCAAACATTATATAACATCCTATTATATGCATGAATTAGTCCAATTTCATTTTTTAAATGCCTCTAAAGTTTTGCATTTTTTCATTTAGTCACTAAAATCGAAATTTCTGTAACTTTCAATTTTGAGCTTTTGTTTCAAAATATCTCAATTACATCCTTTTAGGACCTTCTACTATCATTAATTACAAAAATTTCATATCAAATATTTAATTTTTACACTTTGATTATTTTTGACAAAAACTAAGAATTTCACTTTATATCTAGTCCTTTTTCACATCTAAGCATAGAATCTGACAATTTAACACCAATTTCTTCAAGAAATCGTCAATGAAAAATTTTAAAAAATTTAACAATTTTACAAATTGGTGCATGGGCTAGCTAAACCAAACTTTCACAACCTCAAAAACATAAAAATTGCAATAAAATGACTAAATTGATCTCATCAAATCAAGGGTCGAATATGTTGAAGATTTGGAAATGGCTTCCTAAGTTTTCTTTTTTGGTTTCGATTGAGAAGGGCGAAAAATATAAAGATGATAACTTTTAATTTTGTTATTTATACTTAAATTAATTTATTTAGTCAAGATTTATTTAATTTAAACCTTAAATAATTAAATCCTAATTATAAATTAATCAAAGTTAGTGGATTTTCATCTCATCCACCATCATTTAAAGATTTAGAATGGTCTATTTACCATTTCGATCTCTTAGTTATTTAAAAATCTATAGTGATAAGACTTTTACAATTTAGTCTTTGTACCTTAATTAACTATCAATTCAACAAAATTACTAAACCAAATTTTATATTTCTATACTAGTCTCGTAAATATTAAATAATAATATTTATGGATTCGTTTTACGAAAATGGTGTTCCGAAATTCTCTCTTTCGACATCACTGAAAACCTAGCTGTTAAATGAATAAATAAAAGTGAGGTTGAAAATGCAAACTGAAAAAGAGGCTTATAATCTTTATAATCAGTTTACTTTGATGAAGGATTTTAGTATTCGAAAAGGAAATAAGAGATGAAGTATGACTGAACCTATAAGGCGGGATTTTATACTCGAAAGCCAAGTATCATGAATTCGAAGAAGTTGGCAAAGTGAAAAAATTTAGTTGTCTAGAGATAAGGACAGATTGTCAAGCTAAAATTCGTTTTACAATAGAAATCTTGGGTTGTTTCTTACTTCCATGATTATCATAATAATGAGTTAGCAACTTCAAAAAGAAAGAATCAATTTAAGATTTGGAAGAAAATTTTTGAAAGGACATGTAAATATTATTTGTTCAATTGTTGCATTAAGAATCAAATAAACAAGTTCATATTCATTTCTTAGGAAGGAGATTGGGTTTGAAAATATTACATTTACAAAGCAAGATCGTCATAATTTCCAAAAATTTGAAAGAGATAGAATGATTAAAGCAGAGGATGCACAAAGCATTATCAAATTTTTTTCAAACATAAGCAAGCTGAAGATCCAATATTTTTTTTATTTAGTGTAAGTGGACCAAAATAATCGACTAGCTATTTTTTGAAGAGATAGAAGATCAAAATTGGATTATGATTATTTTGGAGATGTTCGTGTGTTTGATACTACATATAGAACCAATAAGTATAATTTGGTTTGTGCTCCATTTTTTGGAATCAACAATCATTGGAATACTATTTTGTTCAGTTGTATTTTTTTATTAGATTAAACTACTGAATCATTTTTCTGGCTATTTGAAACATTTTTAGAAGCCATGGGGCACCGACTGTTGGAAAAAATCTGGTTCGAAAATAAATTTCTTACACAGCAAAAAATTATAATTTTTAAAATCGAGCCAGTTTGTGATATTTATAACAATAAACTATTTACTGAAATTACACATGTGTTTTCGGCTAGACGAATCCTTGTTGTTCTCGACTTTCAACCGAATGACCTTCTTCTCTATTCTCGTACCACGAACTACTTCAAGTGTGGGCTCAAACTAATTCGAAGTAAACACATAACCAAAAATTATTTTCTTTACTTTCAGTGGGAAAACAAATCTCTCTTTAATAGAAATCGGCAGAATTGTTATTAAGTAAATAGAATTTATACTTAGAAAATAAATTCTCACTATTTTTGCAACGCCCCAAAAAAATTTGAATGTTTGACTGCTGGATTCTATTGTAGTTAAGTCTTTGCATCTGTGGTTTTGTGATCTGCTTATGTGATTGAGGTCAAGAGTTCAAGTTGCATATTTTTGAAGTTTTGCTATTTTATTCTAATATACCCTCTATCCTTGAATTACATATTTAAATTTAATTCAATACAAACTTGTGTTAAGAATGAGCCTGCTGGTTTACTAGTTAAGTTTCTATATTTTGTTTGGTCTTATGTTTGAGTCCCGGAGTATGCAAGAGGGAACATTTTTGCTAAATTCTAGGAATCTGGTTGGTAGTTAATTAGGATTTAACGTTAGTCACCTTTTTCTATTTTTTTTCTTTTCTTTTTATTGTTTCTTCTTCTGTTCTTCTATTTTCTCTTTTATTTTTTCTTCATTTTGATTATTTTCGTAAGTAAATATGGGACTAATAGAAGTTATACGTTGTTAGTTGTGTCAAGAAAAAGGTTATTAAGTAAGTTTCACTGCCAATTCGTTTAATTCCATGGTTTTTCCTTTTGTTCTTCATAGCATGTTCTGAATTGGGCGTTTTGAGTGTATTGTGAAATTCTCTGATAATCAATAATTTGTTTTCCCTATTAGGTGGGGATATCGAGAGTAGCGAACTTCAAAATGTCAATTTGAGTAATCGTAGTAGATCTTTTAGTAAGTGTTGGTTTCGTTGAAGGTTTCGTGTCGAAACTTTCAACATAAGTATTATGCGTATGATTATGCATTATTGTTGACATAATTAGTTGATTGAGTTATTGCATGATCGTTTTAGGCTTCGGGAGTCTTTTACATTGCTCCGACTTCGAAAATACTTCAGGTGCATACTGAAAACTCGAGTTTTTACAAATTTCGGACACCGAGAAATATAGCTATCGACACCATACGACTGTGTGCCAAGCCGTGTGATAGGTCATGTAAGCCACACGGGCGTTTATCTAAGCTGTGTGTGGTCATGTTAGTGTAAGTTCCATACAGGCCAAGGACACGGACATGTGTCCAGGCCGTGTATTTCACTGATTACAAGAAAAGGATCATACGGGTTAGGGACAAGAGCGTGTGTCTAGGCTACGTGACTCACTGTTGCTATTAGAGACCACATGAGCCAGAGACACGAACGTATGTCCAGGCCATATGACTCACTATTTGTTTTAAGACCACACAGGCAAACAACACGTGTAACAGTCAGGTTTAGACCCTAGTCGGAACAGTGGTTTCCGGACCACATATCCATGTTAGAAAAATATTTAAATATTATTTTCCGTGTTTATGATATGTGAATGTGCATGTGTGAAAGTCTCGTATGGAAATTTGAATGTTTGTGTGCTTAAATTTGAAAAAGAACCTAATCGCGTAAAATGTAAAAGTTGCATGCTATTTGTTAAAAGTGCTTATTTGATGGCTTTATGATTGTGAGGTCCTTATGAGGTTATTTGACCATTGAATGAATTAAATGACTTAAATGGGTATTATCTTATAATTCATTTATGGTTTAATAAAAGGCAAAATTGGTATTTAGCCTATTAAGTTAATTATATGAAAACAAACTAGAAACCGAAGCCATTTTATGTGTTCAACCACCGAAAATAAAAAGGAAAGAAAAGAGAAAAAGAAAACTAGGGTTCGGCACTGTTTTTGATAATTTCTACGTTTTTGTAATCGTTACTTCGTATACTATCAGGCCCATGCCTTAATTTCTGATTTTGATGATGATTTTGAAATGTGCCATGGATAAATTCATGAGCTTTATGTTGTTATATGATGAAATATGAAAGTCTGATGTTGGGTTTATATGTTCTGTCTTTGGATTTTTTATGATTTTGAGTAAAATGGGCTAAATTGTGAAATTTGCAAATTGAGGGACTAAAATTTGAAATAAATAAAATGTGTGGACTTTTATGAGTTCTATAAATATTCGGCCAAGCAGGAGTATATGCAAATTATGTGTATTTTGTGATTTTGTGAATTAGGGACTAAAGTGTCAAAATGTGAAAATGTGAGGGCTAGTTTGCAAATTACCCTAAATATGTGTTTATGGATTGTTTTGAATGAATTTATGATTGAATAAGTTAAATTTAAATTTATTAGATCAAGAATTAAAGAAAACGGAGTTAGGTCAGGAAAAGTCAAAAGTTGTCGAGTAACCAACTTCATCCATCCGAATTTGTACGAGGTAAGTCAATATACAATAAACGTGTTTGAACTAAGTTATTATTGTTCATATGATATTGAATTGTGATGAATGAATATTCAAGCTTAATATATGCTATTCGAGAAATTATCGACAAATTTTCGACGTCTGAAAAGCCTCGTATGAACCCTAAGAATAGCTAGGATACATATGTCATGACATAGGATTTCGTGTAAGACCACATCTGGGACGTTGGCATTGACTTCTGTTTTAAGACCATGTCTGGGACATCGGCATCATATCTGATTTCTTGTAAGACCCTGTCTGGGATAGTGGCATCGATGTTTGATTACATATAAGACCACGTTTGGGACATTGGCATTGTATATGTTCTCTAAGCTATCCGCGTATCCTTACGTTTCTGAATGGTTCAATGGGCATTCCGAGAAAACGAATGAATAAGTGAATATATATCTGATTCAGGTATGTTCGAATTGTGTACTATATTTGAAAATAAAAGGTAAGTATATGTGTTGTAACACCCCTCGTCCGTATCCAACGCCGGGACAGGGTTCAAGGTGCTACCGGACTAAACTCAAGCATACGCATATAACATCGGGCCATAAATTTCTTTTAACTTAGAACTTCTCGTTCACATGCATTATGTCCCTTAAATAGGCTCACGAGGCCAAAAACATACATTAGAGACGGTTCGGGACTAAACTGAGAACTTAAGAAAAATTGGAAAATTCATGCTTTAAGGCTCCACACGCCCGTATAGACATGGATCGTGTGGTCACACACGCCCGTGTGGCTTGGGACACACCCACTCGTGTGGCCTACCGTGTATAACACTGACTTTAAATTTTAAGTACAGGGGACGCACGACCATAACACACACCCATGGGAGTGAGCCGTGTGTCACACATGGCCTAGACACAAGCCCATGTGCCTTGCCCGTGTGGACAAAAAGAGGCCATTTTTCCAAGCCATTTTGTCACCCATTTTACACAACCTATACAAGATCATTTCAATATACTAATTTCACCATAATAGACACCAATTCATCCATAGAAAGGACATTATATGCATTTACCAAAATTAATAATAGCCATTATTCTAGGCTTGATACAGAATGAAGGGCTTTTGGCTTAAGCCAAAATACATAACCAATTTCTCATTAAATCAAACATCCTATTCTAGCCCTATACATGCCATACTCAAAAGAAGATTTGTGCTATACCAAGTGCTTCAATTGATAGTGTGATTGATATCTCCGACTTCAAGGGATTTTTGAGCTAATTAAGCGGCACTGAAAGAAAAGGGAAAGGAAAGAGAGTAAGTATAAAGCTTAGTAAGTTGCATATAAATAAATATACAACAACAATTTCACCATTAGTTATCATGCTTATAACTCAAAGGTAAGTATAAACTTAACTTACTCATTACCGTCTACTCAAGTCACATTTTCTAATTTGAGCTCATTACTCATTGATTACCAAATAAGTACCTGTATCACTCACAACGTTATTATACTTTCCTTCTTAAATCACTTTCTTAATCTTTAAAATTTAACCTTTCGAAATACTACCGGATATTCTATAAGCCTCAAACGTGGGATATGTTGCCGATGTCATGTCCCGGACATGGTCTTATACTGGCTATCATCATTGAGGCTGATAACATGTCCCAGACATGGTCTTATACTAGCTCTTGTCTATACACGCTGATGCATGTCCCAGATATGTCTTACACTAGCACAACTCTTAGCCGATGCGTGTCCTAGACAGGTCTTACACTGGCTATCATCGTCGAGGTCGATGCATGTCCCAGACATGTCTTACACTGGCACTCATTCTCTATGCCGATGCCATGTCCCAGACATGGTCTTACACTGGCTATCATATTGTGGTTGGTGCATGTCCCAAACATGTTTTACACTGGCACACAAGTAATCCGAATTTTATGGCATGAATATCCGGTTTGTTCCTTGGGGTTCCAACTAGATCTTTCTACTATCTCAATCATTAATATGCATTCTCATTTCACAATCTAGCAATTCATGCTATGTCAAATCAATGACAATTCAAATACATGCATTAACAATGTAATCGTATTATTTACATACAACTTACCTCGGTTTACAAAATGTACTCGACTAGTCGGTTTAGTCGGATTGGTTGGCTTTTCCTCGGTCTAGGTTCAGTTTTGGCAAATCTTGATCTATAATAATAAAACGCACTCATTTCGTTAATAATTACCATTAGGCAATCATAAATTCACATCTGTGGTAAAATGACCATTTTGCCCCTAGACTTTGGCAAAATGACCATTTTACCCCTATGCTCGAAAATCAATTTTTATTGAATTTCCTCATATCTTAGGCCTAGCTAACCCCTTTTTACTCTTGTAGCATCACTAAATTCTCACTATTTCACACCCTTATCACCTAATTTCACAAACTATGCAAAATGATCCTATAATGGTTTTCATGAGAAGTTCTTTCACAAAAGTTGTCTATTACACAACTAAGACTCATTTTCTTCCACAAAAACTCAGCAAACATCACAAATATTTTCATGACAAAACTCTAAACTTTCAACCATGTTGCAAAATATACCTCTTATTAGAAAGCCTATGCTTCAAGGAGTCCAAAAATGTAAAAATCATTATAAGAAACTTTCAAAATCACTTACTTGAGAGGCTTAATGTTGCTGAAATTTTTAAAGATTTCAAAACCCCATTCTTTGCTAAAAATTTCGATGGAGGAAGAAGATAGAAAGGAATGATATCATTCTCCTTTCATCTATCTCTATTTTAGTCAAAATAAGTCACCTAACCCACCTAATTTTAATAATTTTGTCTCCTCTTGACCCTATGGCCGGCTATGCTCCTTTAAAAAGGGTCTAATTGCTCTTTAAAAGCCCCAAATTTTAGTTCTCTAGCTAATTGACACATTTGGGTACTAAAATGCAACTTTTACCTTTTATGCGATTTAGTCCTTTTTCGTAATTGGGCTCAAAAACATTAAAATTAACTCCCCAAATTTTTCATACACTAATATAATCATACTATAACCTCATAATAATAATAAAAATAATTTTTCCAACTTCAAATTTGTGATCCCGAGACCACTGTTCCGACTAGGCCCTAAATTAGGTTATTACATTTCTCCCCCATTAGGGATTTTCGTCCCCGAAAATCTTACCGGAGAACAGATTCGGGTATTGGTCTCGTAAAGACTCTTCAGTTTCCCATGTGGCTTCCTCGACCCCATGTCTATGCCAAAAAACCTTCACAAGTGGTATATTCTTATTTCTTAATTGTTTGACCTCACGAGCTAGAATCTTGATCGGCTCCTTACCATAAGTCATATCCGAAAGAACCTCAATTTCAGTTGGCACAATTATATGTGAAGGGTCTGATCTGTACCGGCGTAACATGGAAACATGAAACACATCTTGAATCTTTTCTAATTTTGGCGGCAAATCCAAATGGTAGGTAACAGGCCCTACTCTCTCGATAACCTCATAAGGTCTTATGAATCGATGACTCAACTTGCCCCTTTTTCCAAACCTGAGGACTTTCCTCCACGGAGAAACTTTCAAAAATACTTTATCACCGACTTTAAACTTAATTTCCTTACGTCTTAAATTCGCATAGGATTTTTGCCTATCCGAGGCTGCTTTCAGACAGTCACGAATCACTTTAACTTTCTTCTCAGCCTCTTTGACTAAATCAACCCCATGAATCTGATTCTCTTTCAACTCAGTCCAGTATAAGGGCCTTCGACACTTTCACTCGTACAAGGCCTCATAAGGCGCCATTTTCAGACTTGACTGATAGCTATTGTTGTAGGCAAATTCAACCAATAGCAAGTATTTTTCCTGGCTTCCTTGAAACTTGAGAACACAACATCTCAACATGTCCTCTAATATCTGTATTACTCTTTCCGACTGTCCGTCAGTTTGTGGATGAAAAGCCGTGCTAAAACTCAACTTGGTTTCTAAAGCCTCTTGCAACTTCTTCCAAAACCTCGAGGTGAATTTCAGATCTCGATTTGAAACAATCAACAATGGCACATCATGAACCTCACAATCTCGAAAACATACAAGTCGGCCAATTTTTCAAGGGAGTAGTCAGTACACACTGGTACGAAGTGTGCTGACTTAGTTAGTCTGTCGACAATAACCCATACTGCATCTTTCTTTTTCGGGGTTAGTGGTAAACTAGTCACGAAGTCCATAGTGATACGATCCCAGTTCCACTTGAGAATCATAATAGGCTGAAGTAAACCTGAAGGTACTTGATGTTCAGTCTTTACTTGTTGACATACTAGACATTTGGAAACAAACTCTGAGATGTCTCTTTTAATACCCGACCACCAATACATTTTCTTAAGGTCATTGTACATTTTTACACTACCAAGGTGCATGGACAAATGATCGCGAGGTTTCGTGATAGGTTTTATATATTTATACTTACTCATCCTTAAACTAACTATTATCGCGATGTAGGCAAGTGTACCTATCGAACAGTAGTATAGTTTTAGCAAGACCGGATTGTCGAACCCAAAGGAACTAAAAGTACTAGTAATGACTGTCTTTTTATTATCTAGCCTAAAATGGGGTTTTATTTTAATTAACTAATTATCTAAACTAAGAACGCACAGAGAAAAGAATTAGGGAATTGCTTTTGGGAAAATCGATTGAATGAAGACAATACCTAAGGAAAAATCCACCTAGACTTTACTTGTTATTCTGGCTCTGAATCGGACGATTTATTCATTCAACTTGTTCCGTAGAGATCCCTAAGTTATTTTATTATCCCTATTCAAGACTAATAACGTCTAATACCTAGATGAATAACCGAGAATTTTCTCTAATTAACACTCTAGTGCTGCATTAACTCGATCTATGGATCCCCTTATTAGGTTTCACCCTAATCCAGTAAAATCTTGTCACCTTATTTTTAGGCGCGCAATTAACTTCACTTAATTATGATAAATGTACTCTTAGACAGGGTCTATTCCTCCTCTGAATAAGAGCATGTCTTGAATCAGTATCCTGGGATATCAAAACAAGAATTAAGAACACATAATTATGAACAAGTTAAATATTTATCATATGATTCAAAAAATAATAATAAGATTCATCTTAGGTTTCATTCCCCTTAGGTATTTAGGGGATTTAGTTCATAACTAAATAAGAAAACATCTCAGAAGAATAAAGAATACAAAACATAAAGAAAACAAAAAACTCCTGAAGGGAAATTGAGGAGAAATCTTCAGTCTTGATGATGAATCCAGCTTTTGAGATGGATCAATTGGCTTCCTTGGAGTAATTCCTTACTCCCTATTCTCCGCTTCCTTTTTCTTCCTCCTCTAGGGTGTATTTATAGGCTTTAGAATGCCTAGAAGCCCTCAAAAGTGGCCTTTACCGAATTGGACTTAACTTGGGCTCGGCAAGGACACGCCTGTGGCACACGCCCGTGTTCGATTACTTTAGGCCGTGCTCAAGCCTGCCAAATTGGCACGGCCGTGTGGTCTACCCGTGTGAGGAGGTCCAGGCCATATTGATTTCGTACCTTGGCCCATTTTTCCCGTTTTTGGCCTGTTTCTCGTTCCTTTCACTCTCCTATGCTCTCCTAACTATAAAACATAAAATTAAAGCATTAGGAGCATCGAATTCACCAATTCTTATGGAAAATCATCCATAAAATGCGTTAAACATGGTTAAAAATATGTATAAATTACGGTTTATCAAATACCCCTACACTTAAGCATTTGCTTGTCCTCAAGCAAAATCCTCAACTCATAATCAAATAAATTCTTCTCAACTTATTATCTTATCGATAATATCTCAAAATAATCCATAGGTAATCATACATTGAGAATTCAACTAAAAGGGCATAAAAGTTTCAAACATTCTAAGTTGAGTATTTAATCATGCAAACATAGGTGTCTCTCCGCATCTAAGTAATTACCTTTGATTTAGAATATCACAGAGTTTCACATCCTTACTAAAGGTTCACTCAAATCACTCGAGGTGTTTAAGGACAATAAATGAAGCACTCAATAGTCAATAATGAAAATTTATTACCACAGGCTTGCATGAAAATCAAATCTCCACCACTATAATTTAAGATGATACATCAATCAAAAGGTCTTTAGAGGGTTGTAATGAGGCTTGGTTAGGGGGTGTGATCACAAGCTTAAAGAAAGGGTTAGAATCAAGATTGAATTGAAAAATTGCCTAACTAGAAAAAGAGTTAATCTTCACTTTCGTACAACAGAGCTTCTTCTCAGAATATGAAATTACAGATATGTATACATAGTTTTTTTTTTAAGAACAAGTTAAATAAATATAAACTTACTATTAAGAACGAAACATAGCTAAGCAATCCATTCAACTCAAATCCAGACAAAAATAGAGATTAATTTAGGGAATTTCAACAATAATGGGTTAAAGGTTAATATTAAGGGTAATACAAGAAATGGCTTGTTAGGTTCAATGGGGTTTACTAGGGGTTAATCGTAGAGGTAAGATTTTCATGGCATGAGTGGGTTAATCCTAAGTGCCTTAATCATTTTGATATATCAAATCAAATGGTGTGGTCTCGACATGCATAATCAAGCAAGTTCTAGAAAAACAGTTCAATACTGACACACTCAAAGCAATAATAAAAGTGAGCATGAAAGGATTAATAGATACTCAAAAAGCTCAAAAATCTCACAAAAATTATGGCTTTTTGATGTTTAGACTCGTGAATTCCAATTCAAAGTAATACCTAGACTTGGAGAAACAACCTATAATTTTAAATTCTTAAAAATCAACTTATCATGCTTTATTCTCTAATCTTTTAAAGTTTAAACAATCAATGCATAAATGCATATGTTTTAATTCAAGATATATCAATCAAAATCATAAATCAATTAAAATTTATCCTAAATATGATATGAGGGTTTTTTAAGAGAACAAGGTGATTATTCAAGGATTTTTCTGATAATGAATGAATGCCCCCTACACTTAAGATGTACATTGTCCTCAATGTACAAAGATAGAGATTAGAGTATAAAAATAAGATAGGGATAGAAGTGAAACTTCATGTATAATGAATTTCTCGAACTAGAGTTTTGGAGAATGATCGGTTCAAGAGTGGAGGAGGATACTCCGGCGGTCGTAGAGGTTCATTAGGCCATAATTCCTGCGCCAAAAGAATATTATATCTAGTGGTAGCTATGGTCGTGGTCGAGCAGGACATGGCAATTGTGGAGAACCTTTCCCGGTGGAGTTTTAGTTCCTATGTGATGGTGAGCTTAAGAGCTCTATATAATTGTGATAAAATCAAGAACTTTTTAGGAGATATTAGGAAAAATAACTACTCAAAAAGAAAAAACGAAATTGATAATTAAAAATAAAAATTTTAAAATCTAATAAAAATAAAAAGTAGTTTCAATAAAAATTAAAAACATAAAATAATAAATAAATATTTCTAAACATCTTCATCGCTGGATGGTTCGCAAGGTGGGACTGGCGATGAGATGGGGACGTGCTGACAAATCTGCTGAAGGGTAGCATCAATGTTGTCAAATCGTTGAAAACACTAATGCTCGAATCGGGTGAGGCACTCAAAGATGTCAGCATATGAAGCCGCCGCATGAACTGGACGAGAGGATGGTAGTGGCTGAGTCGGTGGGTCCTTGTCCTGTAGGGGACATCATCAGGAATGTTCTTGTAGGCCTCCTCATCGGTAGATTGGGCGAGACAATACTGGGAAGGGTAGGTTCCTCGGCGCCTCTCGATCATCCTCATGCTAAGCATGCTCGAGATGCCTTGTGGAGACATCTGGCCAATGAGGGTGAGAGATGATTCTTAGGCCGCGGTGTTGAGGAGCCCGAAGTGTCGTGCCAGCCTAGTTACGTAGGGGCCAATAGAGATAACCTCCTTCCGATGCCGCACCGTCTGGTGCTGAATCGCAAGGGCGATAAAATAGGCAAGGTCGATGACGTGCCCTTGTGACATGCACCATAAGAAGTAGACGTCGTGGGTGTTGACGACGCCAGTGCTCTCTCGCCTCCCTGTAGTCATGTGAGCTAAAACAGTATATAAGTACCTCAGGGATGGTGGGAGAACTGATGCCTTGGAGCGGCTAGGATTGTACGAGGCCATGCTAGGGGCCAAAGTGTGCCAGCACTTTGAGGGAGAGAAATGTATGTGACGACTAAGAGCATGTAGTTCATTCTCCTCCCTGAACTCCTCCATATATAAGCCTAGTGCAGCACCAAACTCTAGGACACTTAGCTGGCGGATTAATCCGCCTAGGCGAAATTGAACCGTGCCGGGATCATCGTACCTTGACACTACGGTCTGAAGATGGAACGTTGAGCATAGTTCCATCGTGAGCTCGAGGTATGTCGGTTCGATAATCTCGAAGAACAGCTCCCAAGGGTCGATGGTAAGAAGAGCCCGAATCGCGTCAGCCAACTGGTCTTGTTCAACAGCAGCCCAGTCAATGCAGCGGCTTGCTGCTAAAGGTCGGGCCTGTAGTATTTGAAACAGTTCTTCTTGGGGCCTGTTTAGGAATTGGAGGAAAGGGTGACAAATTTCTGCACTAGGACCTGAGGAAGATGACGCTCCTTTCATTTTCTTTGAAAAGGGGACAGTAGATTTCTTTCCTCGTGAAGACGACATTGTATACCTATAATTTGTAAAGAAGAATAATAGTAAATACATGAATTTGGAAAGCCATGAATTTAAACTACTAATTTTAGCCAAAATATAAACCAAACTCAACCAACAAAATTCTTTTTGACAGCATAATTTCATGACATTGTAAGGGCATGAGGATGGGCATAATAATGGCATGTGAATGACAAAGGAATGAAGCTTTCCTAACAACCTACATTAACATAAAATGCATGATAAATAATTTGATAATGCAGGAAATAATGAACAAAATGAACATAGTATGATAAAAATAACAATTATTTTAAGAATAAGCATTAAAAATAAGTAGAATAGAGGTGAAAAGAGTGAACAAACGCTAAGAGTGAGAGATTGGGCATCAAAATTGGAGTGAGAAGTGGCGCACGGGCGTGGCAAGGAGGCCGTGTAGACTTGCAGCGGCTAGGGTTAGGGTTTTTGAGTGGGGAAGACAATGAATGGTGCAACCTATTTATAGATTTTGGGACACACGGCCATGGGACACGCCCGTGTGCCCCAATTACAACCCGTGTGTTTCGTGTTTTTCCTACTCTGGCACGTCTGAAATTCGACACACGCCCATGTGCCTCGGGTATATTGGTTCACACGGCCGTGTCACATAATTGTGTCTAGCTTCGTTCGTTTCTCTCACGCTCGTGTGTTCAAGCCCACGCCCGTGTTAATTTGACAGGTTCGCCCACGGGTGTTAGACACGGGCGTGTCGCACGCCCATGCTGTTTTAATAGGTTCGTCCACGGTTCCTCTTCACGAGCGTGTCGCACGCCCATGTTGTTTTGGCAGGCTCGAATACGGCCATGTCGCACAGCCATGGCGTTTTATCGTAGCCCGTGTTGGGGAAATCTTTTACCCTATTTTCACACGGCCTTAAGCACGCCCGTGTGATTGGCTGCGTCTATGTGGAAACACCTGTATTCAAGATTTCTATTAGTAGGTTAGGAGTTAAATACCAAAATTTAAAGAAATTAATAATGTTAGTGCTCGGGTTGCATCCTGAGAAGCGCTTATTTATAGTCTAAGCTTGACTTACCTCTTCGTTGAATGGTCATGGTGGTTCAAGGAGTTCGTACTCCTCGTTCCTGTTATCAGTCTTGACAAAATAAGGTTTTAATTGGGTGTTGTTTACCTTAGAAGTTCTGAACTTAGGATGACTCACCTCCACCATACCGAATGGAAAAATACTGAGTACCGTAAGAGGGATTTCCTCGTTCTGTGTGGTAGTGACAATGTGGAGATCTGCGGCATCTAATAGGACCTTATCACTAACCTTAAGTTGATTTAGAGAGGTATCGAGCTTGTTTTGGCGTAATTTCAGTTTGTCGGTGCTCTTGGTTTGTGCGTCCACCATTCTTGAGTTTCTCAATTTGTAGTCTTCGATCTTCATGAACAGGTCCTTTACTTGAGAATGACTTGTGTACTTCCTTCAGACTTATCTCCTACAAAGTGGGTTGTATCATTTGGTTAGTTTTAGTAGAACGATTTAAATGATCACCTTCAATTCCTGATGTGTTGCCAGAATTGCGAGCTTGAAGGGTGATTGTTTCGTCTCCCACTCGGAGTGTAAGTTCACCTGTGCCAACATCAATAATTATTTTAGCAGTTGCTAAAAAGGGCCTCCCTAAAATCAAAGGGGTGTTATTATCCTCCTCTATGTCTAGAACAATGAAATCAACGAGAAATATGAACTTATCTACTTTCACTCGTACATCTTCAATAATACCCCTAGGAATCTTATAGTTTTATCTGCCAATTGAATGTTCATCCTAGTTTGTTTAGGTTTCCAAGACCTAGTTGCTTAAAAAATTTGTAAGGCATGACGTTAATACTAGCCCCTAAATCAGCTAATGCATGATTTATATCTAAACTACCAATTAAGTAAGAAATTGTAAAACTCCCTGATCTTTCAATTTGTGGGGTAGCTTAGTATGTAGAATAGCTGAGCAGACTGCGTTTAGCTCCACATGCGACGCTTCGTCCAACTTCCGCTTATTTACTAAAAGCTCTTTTAAAAATTTCATTGCATTCGGCATCTGCGACAGAGCTTCAATAAATGGTAAGCTAATATGTAATTTTTTCAAAAGTTTAAGGAATTTACCAAATTGTTCGTCTGAGCTATCTTTCCTTGTCGCGTTAGGGTTAGGGACACGAGGATTATATTCTTCATTCACCGGTTTGTTTGTATTTTGATCTACCTCACCTTGACCCTTACTTACCACAGTTTCTTGCCTCGATTTTGGTTCAAGCTCAACGACTCCTTCGTCATCTTGAATATTAATTGTGTTGAGTTGTTCCCTTGGGTTAGGTTCGGTATTACTTGGCAAACTACCTTGTGGTTGTTCAGAGATTAGTTTGGAAAGCTGGCCTATCTGAGTTTCGAGTCCTTGGATCAACGCTTGTTGATTTTTAAGTGTTGTCTCAGTGTTCTGAAAACGAGTTTCCGACATCGAAATAAACTTTGAGAGCATCTCTTCAAGATTTGGCTTCTTTTCCTATTGGTAGGGTGGTTGTTGGTAGCCTGGAGGATGTTGTAGTCTTTGATTTCCTTGACTGCCCCACGAGAAATTTGGGTGGTTCGTCCAACCTGCATTATAAGTGTTACTATATAGATTGTTTTGAGGTCGAGGATTATTACCCATGTAATTTAATTACTCATTATCCATGTTGTGGCCATAAGGTTGGTATCCGAATGGTTTGTTCCATCTCCACTTGCTTCGCACTGCATTACTGGGTGAACTTGAGAAGAATTAAGAAAACCATCAATCTTTTTATTTAATAGTTCTACCTGATTAGAGAGCATGGTGACCGAATCGATGTTATAAACGCCGGCTGTTTTTGTTTGCTTTGTCCTCATGACTTGTCACTGATAGTTATTCAGTGACATTTCTTCTATAAATTCGTAAGCCTCTTCAGGTGTTTTGTTGTTGATGGTTCCTCCAGCAGCTGCATCAATCATCTGTCTTGTCGAGGGATTCACGCCATTGTAGAATGTTTGAACTTGCAGCCATAGAGGTAACCCATGGTGAGGGCACCTTCGCAATAGATCCTTGTATTTCTCCCATGCATCGTAAAGTGTTTCTAAGTCCATCTGTACGAAAGAAGACTTAGTCGTTTTAGCCAGTGGAAAATATTTTAGTAAAAAATTTTCGGTCATTTATTCCCAAGTAGTGATAGACCCTCGTCGTAACGAGTTCAACCACTATTTAGCTTTGTTCCTCAATGAAAAGGGAAACAACTGAAGACGAACGGCATCATCAGAAACGCCATTGATTTTAAATGTATTGCATAGTTCTAAAAAGTTGGCTAAATGAGCGTTGGGATCCTCATCCTGCAAACCATCAAACTAAACAAATTGCTGTATCATTTGAATAGTGTTAGGTTTTAATTCGAAAGTATTTGCAGCTACAGCAGGTCTAACTATGCTCGATTCAGTTCCTGTTAAAGAAGGTTTAGCATAGTCATACATAGTGCGTGGAGCAGGATTTTGATTAGCCGAAATTGCAGGAGGTAGCTGATTGTCTTGGTTTTCAGCCATCTCTTCGGATGAGGGTTGAGTATCGTCTTCTTGCTCGTTCTCCGTGTATCTTAAGCTACGTCTTATTTCTCTTTGGTTTCTACGAACTGTACGATCGATTTCTTCGTCAAAAAGTAATGGTCCCGATGAGTTTCTTTTAGCCATAAACTATAAAAACCTGCCAAGAGAAAGAAAAAGTAAATTAATTAGTAATAATAATAATAAAATTAAATTAAATTGTAAGAAAAATAAATGGCTAAAGAAATAAAAATTGAGCGTTCGTAATATCTTAGTTCCCCGGCGACGGCGCCAAAAACTTGATCACGAGGTTTCGTGATAGGTTTTAAATATTTATAATTACTCATTCTTAAACTAACTATTATCGCGATGTAGGCAAGTGTACTTATCGAACAGTAGTATAGTTTTAGCAAGACCGGATTGTCGGACCCAAAGGAACTAAAAGTACTAGTAATAACTGTTCTTTATTATTTAGCCTAAGAATAATGGGGTTTGTTTTAATTAACTAATTATCTAAACTAAGAACGCACAGAGAAAAGAATTGGGAAATTACTTTTGGGAAAATCGATTGAATGAAGACAATACCTAAGAAAAAATCCACCTAGACTTTACTTGTTATTCTGGATCCGAATCGGAATATTTATTCATTCAACTTGTTCCGTAGAGATCCCTAAGTTATGTTATTATCCCTATTCAAGACTAATAACGTCTAATCCCTAGATTGAATAACCGAGACTTTTCTCCAATTAACACTCTAGGGTTGCATTAACTCGATCTATGGATCCCCTTATTAGGTTTCACCCTAATCCGGCAAAATCTTGTCACCTTATTTCTAGGCGCGCAATCAACTCCGCTTAATTATGATAAATGTACTCTTAGACAGGGTCTATTCCTCCTCTGAATAAGAGCATGTCTTGAATCATTATCCTGGGATATTAAAACAAGAATTAAGAACACATAATTAAGAATAAGTTAAATATTTATCAACAGAAAATAATAACAGGATTCGTCTTAGGTTTCATTCCCCTTAGGTATTTAGGGGATTTAATTCATTACTAAATAAGAAAACATCTCAAAAGAATAAAGAATACATAACATAAAGAAAACCCAAAACTCCTGAAGAGAAATTAAGGAGAAATCTTCAGTCTTGATGATGAATCCGGCTTCTGAGATGGATCAATCGGCTTCCTTAGAGTAATTCCTTACTCCCTATTCTCTGCCTCCTTTTTCTTCCTCTTCTAAGGTGTATTTATAGGCTTTGGAATGCCTAGAAGCCCTCAAAAGTGGCCTTTTTCCGAATTGGACTTAACTTGGGCTCGGTAGGGACATGCTCGTGGCACACGCCCGTGTTTGATTACTTCAGGCCGTGCTCGAGCCTTCCAAATTGACACGGCCATGTGGTCTGCCCGTGTGAGGAGGTTTAGGCCGTGTTGATTTCGTACCATGGCCTATTTTCTCCGTTTTTGGCCCGTTTCTCGTTCCTTTCACTCTCCTATGCTTTCCTAACTATAAAACATGAAATTAAAGCATTAGGAGCATCAAACTCACCAATTCTTATGGAAAATCATCCATAAAATGCGTTAAACATGGGGTAAAAATATTTATAAATTACGGTTTATCAACAAAAAATCACCATGTGCCTCTCCTAGAATCTTCTAAATTAGCTCATCCTTCTTGGGTACACAAATTCTGTCTTTGAACATTATACAACCATCGGTACTAATACGAAAATCTGATTCAATCTCTGACTCACACTGAGTTCTCTTAGCTTGCAATTTCTCATCACCTTTCTGAGCTTCATGAATTTCATGAATAAAAGTCGGTCTGGCCCTCAACTTTGCTAGGATCGAACCATCATTAGATATAGTCAATTGAGTGTTCAAGGCTCTCAAGGCAAACAACAACTTCCTGCTCAAGGCGTCGACAACTATATTCGCCTTTTCCGAATGGTAGTCGATAATCAATTCATAATCCTTTAACAACTCTAACCATCGGTGTTGCCTCAAATTTAACTCCTTTTGAGTCATCAAGTACTTTAAGCTCTTATGGTCGGTGAATACCCGACATTTCTCTCTGTACAAATGGTGTCTCCAAACCTTCAGCGCGAACACTACAGCTGCTAGCTCCAAATCATGTGTCAGATAATTTTTCTCGTGTGGTTTTAGCTGTCTCGAGGCATAGGCTATAACCTTGCCTTCTTGCATGAGCACACTCCCTAAACCATTTAAGGAGGCGTCGCTATAAATTACAAACTCCTTGCTCGATTCTGGTTGCACTAACACTAGAGCTTCCGATAACAAAGCCTTTAATCTCTCAAACCTTGCTGACACTTTTCTGTCCATTCAAACTTGACATCTTTTTGCAGTAGTCTAGTCATCGGACTAGCTATCATATAAAATCCATTTACAAACTGTCTGTAGTATCCGGCTAAACCCAAAAAGCTTTGAACCTCTGTTACATTCCTCAGCGGTTTCTATTCCACAATAGCAGAGATCTTATTTGGATCAACTCGGATTCCATCACCCGACACGATATGTCCTAGAAACTCGACCTCTTTGAGCCAAAACTCGCTCTTATTAAACTTAGCATAAAGTTGCTTATCCCTCAATGTTTCTAACACAGTTTTCAAATACTCCGCGTGCTCACTCTCATCGCGCGAATAAATCAATATGTCACCAATAAAAACGACGACGAACCTGTCCAAGTACGGTCGAAAGATGCGGTTCATCAAATCCATAAATACCGCCGGGGCATTTGTTAATCCAAAAGGCATAGCAAGGAACTCATAATGCCCATATCTCGTTCGAAAAGCAGTCTTCGGTACATCTTGTTCCTTGACTCTTAACTGGTAGTAACCTGACCTCAAATCTATTTTAGAAAATATAGTGGCTCCTCTCAATTGATCAAAGAGATCATCGATCCTCAACAAAGGATACTTGTTATTCACTGTTACTTTGTTAAGCTACCTATAGTTGATACATAACCTCATCGACCCGTCTTTCTTTTTCACAAAAAGTACTGGAGCACCCAATGGTTAATAACTAGGTTTGGCAAAACCTTTATCTGTTAATTCTTACAACTGTACTTTCAACTCTTTCAACTCGGTGGGGGCCATTCTATACGGTGTAATCGAGATTGGCATCGTACCAGGAACTAACTCGATACCAAACTCAACTTCTCTCTTTGGAGGTAATCCGGGCAAATCTTCCAGAAAAACATCTATAAACTTACAAACCACTGGTACTGATTCAGTCTTTGACTCGGACACTTGAGTATTCAGCACAAAAGCTAGATAAGCCTCATACCCTTTTCTCAAATATTTTTCAGTGGTGAAAGACGATATTACCACAGGCGATTTATCCAAGTCACCTGGTCCAACCCAAAAAATATTCCCATCTTCACACTTTAACTCAATAATTTTCTTCCCACAGTCCACTACAACACTATGAGAAGTCAACTAATCCATCACAAGGATTACATCAAACTCATTGAATGACAATAACATTAAATTAGCTGGAAAAATGACCTCTAATTGTCAAATGACAATTCCTACATACTTGGTCAACTAGCACATGTCTACCTAAAGGGTTGGATACTTTTATCACAAACTCAGCGAGGAATTGAAGAATTGAGTGATTAATTTTCTGAGGAATTTAGTTTTCGACTTGATGATACAAATTCAATAAAGTAACTTTGAGTGAGAAATTCATGTAACCTAGTTGATGAAAAATTTGTGTTTATTATATCTTTTGAAAGGTGATAATATATAATTTATCTCTATTAAAGCTCCAAATCTTGAAGAGGATCGAGCTAATCAAAATTGAAGCTTGGATTTGCTTGGTTGATCATTTGGTTGTGGTTGAGTTAGTTGTGTGGTGGGTGTTATTAAAAGGCAATTTGGTAAATTGTCCCTCACTTATTTTTAATTAGATGATTAATTACTGATTGTAAATATTTAATTGAGTTTTAGCTAGTTAATTTTGCAAGATTATTAATATATGTTGAAGTGATGGAATTTTTTATAAATGTTGGTAAATGAGCATCTAGTGATTTTATGTGCTTGATTTGATTAATTATAATAGTGAACTAAGCAAGCATGCTAGATTTTTTGGTTCATGGTATGTTGATATTTCAATTGATAAATGAACATTGATAATAGGTAATTGGTATGCTAGATTTAATTTGATTTTAAAATGGCTATGTTACATGATTCACATATGAATTTTGGCACTTTAAATTGAGCATATTATTGACTAGAATTATGGTATGATTGATTGGTTATATTGGCATTATATCATGGTGGATTCATTGGATATAGTTGGCATGCCATAGGATTTGTGAGTACTTACCATATTGATATGTTATTTGTGAGCAATGTAGCTCTAGGTAGACTGATTTGGAGTAGATAACGGAGTGTTGAGCTTGTGTCTTCACTAAACGAGACTGATTTGAGGCGATATAAGAGAACGTGTGGCTTCGTCCCACTCAATAAGGGATTGATTCTGATCCTGATTGGGAGTAAAGAGATCCGTTTATCCGATGTACGATCACCCTGTTAAGCCATGATTGTATATGCCAATATAAATGTATGAAATGTTATATGCTAAACTAATGATTATATGCCATAATTAATTATGATTAATGATACATGGTTGAGCATATGATATTAAACTATTATGGATTGATATTATGATTAAAATTTCGTATTTGATTGGTTTCAATTTAAGCATGATTTGGGTACTAGTTTACTCGTCGTTTTATTAACCTTTATTGAGCTTTTTAAGCTCACACCCTCGCGTTCGTGTAGTTAACCCATGAGATTGAGAAGTTAAGGAGCCGGGCAAGAGAGTTCCAAGAGATTAAGGCTCTGTAGAGATTTAATTACATGTTTTAGAGATGTTAATCGTGCATTGTGGAACTTCCAAGACTTAGTTTAATTTTGGTTGTAATTGGACTTAGACATTAGACATTTTTAATTTTGGATGGTTTTATAATATCATATATGCATGTTTGAGTTTGATTATTGAATAATTTACAATGTATTGTTGCTTGATAACATGGTGATTGATAACATGGTGTGCGACGCATGATGTTTACACTACCATTGTTTAAATGAAGCTTCCCTGGAGTGGTTTACTAGCACCTAAAGTACGCCACTTGTTTGAATTAACCGGTGAGTGATATGCATGAAATTGAATGTTTAATTCTATTTAATTGAGACTTAATTGGTGTTAATATATTCAATTAAAGGTGTATGAATATGTATGATATTTAATTGTAGTTAAATCGGGTTTAATTAGCCAATAAAATACTCATAATTGGGTTTAAAATCAAATTTTTCGCATAAAAAAACTGCAGTGGACTGTTGGGGGTTTGAATTCTAGTCTTTTAAATTGGTTCTCTAGTCTGTTTAAATTACAAATTAGTTATATAAGTTGATAAGTCTCATTAGAGCCTTAAATGATAAAGAAACTTGATAAAATTTTAAGATTAGATTTGTAATTGATAAAATTTGTTAGAAACGCACTTAATTTAATATTCGAGTATAGTACTGATAGTTTGAAATTTTTACGATTTAGTCATTAATGATAAAACTTAAATTAGACATAGAAAATAAACTCGAATTAAGCTGAAATTTTTAAGGTTTACATAAATTGACTAAAAGAGGGTTGGTAAGTGTAGAGATCTAAATTTAGGTTAGTTTAGTCGTAGGTGGTAAAATGACAAAAATACCTTTAGGTTAAATTACTTATAAAAAAGTTTAAAATTGGTTCATAAATTGCTTTCGCATTAATAAATAACTAATAAATAGATAAGATTGAGTTTTTATAAGGCCGGGATGTGTCTTGGGAGGTTGTTAGCCGAAGAGTTACTTAAGTGGCTAATGTAATGTTTCGAATTTGGGTCGTTTTATCTAGGTCAGGTTTGGGGTGTCACATTTAGTGGTATCAGAGTCAAGTTAGTATTAAAACATTAGGTTAGCTTAGGGTTGTTGAATATTAAAATTGTGATCTTGGTTTCATGATGTTTGCTTGCTTATGTTGTTTGAAACCACATGTTTTGCCTATGCATGTTTTTTTTTCGATATAAATTGTTACTGGGTAGGATTAGGGAACATAATACCCTATAGGAACTGTACTTAGTTAATCTTGGACCTCTTGCTGCTACTCACTGCTGGTACATTTTCTTTACTCTTATCTTTAGTATACGATAGTCGTTATGCCTTCGCATCGCGATCGAGGTAGTATGGAGGACGATGGACTGCCACGAGATGATGCTCAGGTGGGCCGCGTAGAGCACTTCTTGTCAGATATGGTCAGGGCACTACAATGTATCGCTGGTGCCAACGTTGCTCCAACTCATCAGGGTTTGCCATTGGAGTGCTTGCGAGCTCTCAGTGGTAAAGAGTTTCGTGGTGTTAGAGGAGGTGATCCGACACGTACCGAGTACTGGTTAGAGGGCATCGTTCGTATTCTTGGTCAGATGATTTGTTTTGACGAGGATAAGTTAAGTTGTGCTGTGTTGCTGCTGATGGACGAGGCTCACAGATGGTGGGTGACTATTAAGAGGGGTACTGCGCCAGAACATTTGACTTGGGACTTCTTCTTATTTTCATTCCGAAGGAAGTTCATGGGCGAGTAGTATCTCGAGGCTGGGAGACGAGATTTTATGGATCTTGCCCAAGGTACTTTATTAGTAGACAAGTAAGAGGCTAAGTTTGTTCGGTTGAGCCAATATGCTCCCGAGTTAGTGGCTCATGAGGTGAGCCATTTTAAAAGGTTTAGGTTCGGATTGAACCACGAGATTAAGCTCTATTTGGTTGCTCAGAGTACCGAGGTCTTCAACGAGTTGGTTGAAACGACTCATGCGCTTGAGGAGACTTTAGGGGAGGAGCCCAAAGTTGTTTCTTCTAGAGCTATTAAGAGGACGATCGATGCTACTAGTGGCTCTGATCGTAAGGGGAAGAGAGGTCGTTTCAATATATCTGATTAACATGTTATTGGTGGCCGTGGTCAGGATAGACAGGCTGCGAGAGTCGAGGCTAGACGAGCACTAATCGAGTAGCTTTCATAATGGTATGTAATTGGGGAGAACTCAGACATAATACTATAGTGGAATTACTTTGTGACTAAATGAGTTTATAATTACTAGGTGAAAAGTTGGAACTTAATTATAAATCATTTGAGCCCTAATCACATATTTCCAATTGGTCATTTCGCTAGCTTGTTGAAACAAAAAATGAATTGCATTATGAATCAAATGAATAGAAATTGATAAAAATGATAAAGTTAGAGAAATGGGTTGCATTCGAAAATGAAAATGGTTTCTCACTTAGTATGGAAATGACTTGAGAATTGATCATTATGAAATCCGTTGAATGTAAAAATTAAATATATTTTCTCATAAATTCTTTTTCGGTAAAGTTGTCATAACTTTAACAGAATTAGAATTGGGTTGAAATTTTTATTTAATTGGAAAAATTAATTTAATAAATAATGTCTATTGTAAGAAATAGAAAAACATCTACTGGCTTGGATTAATTTATAAAATGATAGGTTAAAAGTCTAGGAAGAACGTATAATTGGACTTAATACAAGAGAGACCTGAATCCCCATCATAATACATATGAGGGGAAACACACCCTATTAGCCCCTCTCTCTCCTAATTCAACTAGGAGATTTTTTTTTCTATTAAATAGGCATTAAATTCATTCTACTAATTCAACTAGCTTTTCACTTCTTTTCCCTATAAATAGATGCCACCCATAGGCTAAAATCACAATAAGTTATACACAACTTTAAAATATTGTTATTCTACCAGAAAATAGTGAGAATTTATTTCTAAGTATAAATTCTATTTTCCAGGAATAACAATTCTATCGATTTCTATAAGAGAGAGATTTACTTTTTTACTAAAAGTATAGGAAATATTTTTGGTTGTGTTTGATTTGAAATTGTCCAAGTCCACACTTGAAGCAGTTCGTGGTACGCAAATAGCGAAGAAGGTTGTTCGGTTGAAAGCAAGAAACGCCTAGGATCCGTCTAGCCCAAAACACAGATAATATTTTTGGAAAACATTTATTATCACAAATTGGCTCGTTTTCAAATATTTATTTTTCTGCTGTGCAAAAAAATTATTTTCGAACCAGATTTATTCCAACAATTTTCTATCCATATACCAATTATCATATGCAACTAAAGTGCCAATAATACTATATAAATCAATATATGCATGTTTCAATTAACCAATCAATTAAATGTGCCATATTAACATATTAGCATATTGATATTCACATTTCTATTCAATTCATAACATATGACCATCTTATCATATCATTTCCAAGTCGAATCAATTGATTCGTCACGTTTTCACATCAGCCCTCAAGGCTCATTATTCGATTTGCATGATCTTTCACATGTTATCGGTATTCATATGTTGTAACTTATCTTCGAATAAAAAATCACATTATCAGTTCAATTCACATACCATTAATCAAGTTTTACATATTATACCCTTATTAACCGACTCGGAGTTGAACGAATACACGGATCCCAACCAATACACCAAATTTGGCACCTAGTGCCTAAACGTAACGTCCGAATTAAATAGATTGTGCCCAATGCTCATCGGTTTAACCAAAGTAAAGGTTGTGCCTAGCACTCATCAGAATGTCCGAAGCAAAATACACCCAGCGCTCATCGACATATAGTTGAATTAACCAGTACTCAATCTATCCTATGGCATGCCAACTATATCCTACTCTGCCCAAATAGTTAATAGGGTAACCAGTATCCAAATCATCATATAGCACAATTTACATTTCATTATCTTCAATTCATCAACCAATTCATCATTTCATTACATAACATAACATAATTCAATCCAATTCAATGTTAAATTCACATATTCTTCAAGTTACCCATATTCTATTCTATTCAGTTTAGTTTGCTATTTTGATAATCAATCTCATTCAAAGCAATTCTATTCCATAATCATTGTCAACTCACCTCAATGTCATATTATGTGAAATATCACAAATATGCAACAATTAAATCATTCTTGAATCATTGAAATACAAACTGAATGCTCACGCCACTTGTCGTCGGATCTTACCTTTCATTTCCCTTTCGATGTCCCTGCGTCATCTTTACCTATGAATAATAATTCAACAATGACACAATATCAAATTCCATAAAAAATCACATTCAATTACAGAGCCAAATATATTTTTCAATTTATTCAATTTAGTCTGTTAACTTGGAACTATCTTAATTTTTTATCTAGAGCTTCGAATTAAAATTTGATTTCACATATATTCATTAGGGACCTCTTACTTTCTATTTCTACCAAAAATTTATAACAATTTTTCATTTTATTCAATTTGATACCTAATGTACGAAACTAACAATTAAGCTTTACAATTGAGTCCTTTTCATAAATTAAGCTTAATTTCTATCAGATTCACACCAAATTCATTAATTTCCCAATAATGACATTTAAAAAAAATTAACAATTTTACAAATTGGTACATGGGCTAGCTAAATCAAGCTCCCATGATTCAATTTCTATAAAAATGAAAGAAAAATGGCTAGGGACTTACTTGAAATTGGATGGTCGAATGTTTGGAACCTTTTTTTTTTCTTTGGCTTTCACGACTTGAGAAAGAAGATGATAACATCTTTCACTAAGCTTTGGCTTTTATATTATGATTATTTCATTAATTAATTTTAATTAGTATAATTAATCTAGTCCAATTAAATTTAAACATGTTTAAGTTAAGTTAATGACATCCTACATCATCTTCCATTATCAACTACTCAAAAGTGGCTTATTAGCCATTTTGGTCCTTTGGATAATTGTTATTTAAGTCCCTTAGCATTTTCTTAATTAAAAATCTATAGGCATTAAACTTTTACAATTTAGTCCCTAGGTCTAAGTTAACTATAATTTTGGCTAAGTTACTTATCCAAATTTCAATTCATCTATACACTAACTCTGTAAATATCCCTATTTAATATTTACTGATTCGTTTTATGGAAACAAGGTTCTAAAATCATATTTTTCGACACCACTTGAAACCAGGTCGTTATATACATTATGTCAAACACCCTTCATCTCTAAGCATCGCATTTAAAATGAATTTTCTAGAATTGGTACAAAAACTTTTCATTTTCCCAAGAAAGGGAAGCATTTCTTTATTCTAAGATATTTGAATAAGAAGATAATCTCATGGAAGGCTTTTTTTTAACCTGTCGTTCAACTTAGTAAGGCTATAGTTATATCCCTCTACCACTAAGACACATGCCAACATTATAGGCAACATTGGCATCTTGTTGACCCTGCTTGAGAAAATGTCTTGCCAAGACCACCTGCCATAATCAAGAGAGCACCAACCACTCGTTCTCCCCATAAAGGCAAACACCTGCTTTTAGATGAGAATACTTCTCAAGTGTGAACACATCCTCGAGGCATAGGCATAACGACCTTGTACTAATCGAATGAATAACAGAATGGGGCCCACCATAAATATCCTTCATGTTCATAAATATCCTTTATGCACTTGGTGGCGCTAGACACCTATCTTGCCAGGGTCATACTAGTGGACAAGAGGATCTCTTCTATAAATACCTACCCAACAATGAAGAAGTGATTCGACATTTTCAACCCTAAAATTACTTTGAGTAAATATCTCATCTTCTAACAGTCAACTTGTCCTCTTGTTCCTTTTCATTCTCCATCTCTTTAGGTGAATTGGCCTTTACACCACCACCATTTACTCCTTGTTATCTTCTCATTACTCTCCTCTTTTGTTGCACTTTGTATTAACAATTTTTATTCTTTTCATCAGAATGATCATTTATATTCTTTATATTTTTAAAATATTTTACATACCATACAAATTTTTGTTTTCCTTTGTTAATTTTTAATAATATAGTTGTTTCCAAGGGCATCTCAAGGTAAAACAAGTAAAGCCCTTACTTTAAGCCCCTGAAAAATATAAGCCCCATATATGTGTGTGTGTGCTTATGTAAGTCATAGCTACCTATTAAATAGAATTTTAAACATTTTTTTTTATTGAAAGTTGAACCAAACTTATGTACATTTGTTTATACCTTCCATGTTATCTAAAGGGGAAAAAGCATTTGTTACTACTTTACAGTTTTCATATTTAACTATTAGAATTTAATAACTCTTGTAAAAAACTTAACATATCTAGGCCTAGTAGTAACAAAGTAGTAGAAGCCAAAAAGCCAACATTAAAAGAATGAAGCTTGTTGATCGATGATGAGGCTTTGGAAAGTGATTTTTTATGGATTTCTAATTAAAAGTTATCTACCATAATTAAACCAATCAAATAACACATTTTCCTCTTGCACCCAGTATTTTAATTCTCTCATTCTCATAAAAATTCTTAGCTTTGTAAAAGTTTTTAATGCTTATTGGGCTCAAAATTGAAACCTTCTCATACATTTGTCAAGAATCAAGATTGAATAATATCTCTTTAAATTTATTTGGTGATCATTGGCAATGAACTTCTAACTAGGTTATATTATTCTAACTTTAAAAGTTATATTATTGGTTTATATTTTACTTAACTCGGATTATGGTTTGTTTGAACTTAAATTTTTATATATAATCAATATTATTGTTTATATTAGCCCTTTAATAGATACTGAGAGAATGTGCCTTGTACAAAAAATTAAAAAGATATCAACAAAAAATAAGAATCTGGTTATTCAAAACTTAAAAAAGAAAATAAAAGTTGAAGCATTAATAAAATCACAAAAGGTAGCTCTTGATATATTTGTAACAACCTCTAAAAAAGTAGATAAAAAATTATATGTGATTGTTCCATGAATGAACAAGTTAATAATGTATATATATAATAATGAGATTTTAGAATAATAACAAGAACAAGACAAAAACACTCATGTGGATCTCGAAGCTCATTACGAAGATAGCTCAGTTGAAGAATTAGATGATTCAACTTTTAAGGCTAAAAATATCTATGATCCAAGTCAGTGGAAAAATATTGATACAAGTTTGAGAGACATTTTAGTAGAAAAAGGTCCCACTAAAGCTTTTCAACTACACATTATATTCAAAAGTTGGCAAATGGAGAGAAACATGAAAGAAAATGGTTAGTTGATTGTAAAGATTTGGGCAAAGTAATTTATTTTTGTTGTAAATTGTTTAATGTTATGCCTAGTACAAGCAAACTAGCTAGTGAAGGTACTAATGATTAAATAAATCTTAGTAAAAATATTTTTAAAAAAACATGAAATTACTAATGAGCATATTACTAATTTTATGAATCGATTTAGAAATAAGATCATTAAAAAGTAAAACAATTGGTAAACATATTCAAGATAAAATAAAGAAATAAAAGGAACATTGGTGAAATGTATTAGTATTAATAATTGTTGTTGTTAGAATTGTGTGACTCAAATCCTTGTTAAAAAAAATACGGTGGTAAATGTATTAGTGTAAACCATGTCGCACAAATGGAATCCATATAGAACTACACTCCTTCTATTTGAATTCGATTAGAATAAGGTGTTTCAACCTTTAAATATATTTTAGTTGAAACTCCTCTTGTATCATTTTTTTGTTTTTCAACATTAGCGAATTTCTTCTTCTCTACCTTGGTTATTTCTCGAAATGGTTTCCACGTAAAATTTGTGTGTTCTTATTTTTCTTTATTTTGTAATCTTTTTATTGCCATTATAGACCTTAGTTTTTACAATTATAGTAAAAAATCTTGGTAAAAATAATTTGGCATTTCATGGAAAAAGAAAAGCAAAGATCTATGAAGAAGGTAATGAAACTTTTTTAAGTCTAATAGAAATGATTGTTGAATTTGATCTAGTAATGTAAGAACATGTCCAACGTATAAAAGATGATGAGATTCTTAATCATTACCTTATCATAATATACAAAATGAATTGATAAGTTTATCCAGAAATGAAAGTAAGCTAAAATTTTTTGAAGCAAAATAGTTTTCAATAATATGTGATTGTACTCTAGATAAGCCATCAAGAGCAAATGTCTATTATATAACGATGCATACATTTTTCATCAAGTCAAATAAATGTCTTATAATATTTTTTAGAATTTTTAAAAATAAATGATACAACTGAAAAAGGTATTTTTGATGCTATTATGGATGAATTAAAGAATGTTGAACTTAATATAGATAACATAATATGACAAGGAAATGATAATGGATCTAATATGAAAGGAAAACATCAACAAGTGCAAAAAAAATATTTTTAGATATTAATCCTAGATTATTTTTCACTCCATCTGGTTGTCATGGTCTGAATTTAGTACTTTGTGATATGATTTGTTCTTGTTCTAAGCTATATCCATTTTTGGAGTACTACAATGAATATACTCATTATGTAGAACTAACGTCGATAATGGAAATATAGAATGATTGAAGAGCAATAAGAAAAAGAAAAATAAAGCATACAGATTTTATGTGTAAAACCCTTTCGGGAAAAACCATGGGCAGAGGAGAAAAAAATTCACTAATGTTGAATTAGAATAATACAAGAGGGTTTTAGACTATATATATTTATAGGTTGAAAAACCTTATACTAATCAACATCAAATAAATGAAGTGTAGTAAGGTTTAAAAATCTTACTCTAATCAATGTAAAATAAAAAAAATATAGTTCTATATGGATGTTACTTTTATTTTATTTTACCACTGTATTTTATTTTAACAATGATTCGAGTCATTTAACTCTAACAATCTCCACCTTGACACGAATTCTAAACAAACAAATTCGTCACCACGAACTCTCAACGAACAAGTTATCCACATCTTCCACAAAATCCCCTTAAGGGGTGTTCTTCAACAATGAACACCAACCAAGTCCAAGCAATACTCAAACTTGGTTATAGGAAGTGACTTACTCATCATATCTTCAGAATTTTCATGAAACTAACTTTTCTCACAAAAATATCTCCACAAGCAATAATATCATGTACAAAATGATATCGAATATCAATTTGCTTTGTTCTCTCATGAAGCATTTGATCTTCCATAAGAAAGATTACACTCTGACTATCACAAAACATTGTACTTATCTAAAGGTCTTTACTGAGTTCACCAAAGAGTCCCTTTAACCAAATAGCTTATTTACAACCCTTAGTAATCGCCAATTACTCAGCTTTAGCAGTAGGCAAAGCAAATGTAGTTTGCAAAGTGGCTTTCCAACTGATTGCACAACCCCCAATAGTAAAGACATATCCTATGAGAGATCTTCTTTTATCAAGGTCTCTAACAAAATCAGAATCAACATACCCAATAACTTTATCTCTAGTTCTTCCAAACTGTAAGCAAACATCAGTAGTACTTCATAAGTATCTGAAAATTTACTGAACTGCTTTCCAGTGCTCTTTACCAGGATTCGCCATTATCTACTAATTGCACTAATTATATATGATAAATCTAGATGTGAGCAAACCATATCATACATAAGAGATCCCACTGCACTAGAATATAGAACACATGACATGTAATCAATCTCTTCATTTAATTATGGAGACAAAGTCGATTAAAGTTTGAAGTGGGCTGCTAATGAAGTACTAACAGGCTTGGCATTCTGCATATTGAACCGACAAAGAACTTTCTCAATGTACCTTATTTAACTTAAGTAAAATTTACATGTTTTTCTATCTTTGAGAATCTTCATCCCAAGTATCTTCTTTGCTGCTCCCAAATCCTTCATATCAAATTATTTACTAAGCTGGGCTTTGTCCTTTCTTATCTCTCATTCATCTTTGGATGCTGTCAACATGTAATCAACATATAGGAATAGATACACAAAAAACCATCACTTTTTTTTTAATAAACACAACTATTAAAGCTGCTTCTTTTAAAATCATGAGTAGTCATAAAAGAATCAAACCTCTTGTACCACTGCCTTGGTGACTGTTTCAAGGAATAAATGGACTTTTTCAACAAGCAAACATAATGAAATTTACAACTGGAGAAAATAAATCTGTGAAGTCTACATATGGAATACGTAAGGCTTTAATCAAACTATACTTGACAACTAGAGAAAATACATCTATGAAGTCTACACTTAGAATTTGACTATAACCTTTTGCAACCAGCCTTGCTTTATATCTGGGTTTTTCAAATCTTGGGGTCATTTCTTTCTTCTTGAACACTCATTTACAACGAACAGCCTTTTTACCCTTAGGAAGCTTCACTAGATCATGTGTTTTGTTCTTATGGAGCAATTCCATCTCTTCTTGCATGGCAAATATCCACTTTCCTGAATCTTCACAGCTAACTATCTCAGAATAAGTAGATGGCTCTTAATTTGCATCTACATCTTTAGCCACATTTAAAGCATAATCAACTAGATCAGTCTTAGCATACTTCTTTGGAGGTTTAATTTCTTTTCTATGTCTATTCTTAGCAATAAAATATTATGGTGAAGAAGCAACTCGACTTTGAGTTTCCGTACTAACTTGAGGAGTAGACTCTATTGTAGATCCTGGATCAATCTGAAAGCTCTACCTGTTTTTGCTGGTCTTTATTGGAAGAGTCTTTAAGAGATAAGTTAGGTAGCATAACAGTTTCATAAAAAATAACATCTCTGCTAATCACAACTTTTCTATTTTCAGGACACCATAACTTATACCCTTTAACACCAACCTTACAACCAAGAAAGACACATTTAATGGATCTAGGTTCCAATTTTCCATTATCAACATGAGCATACGAAGGACATCCAAAAATCTTCAAATCATAATAATCAGCAGGATTACCAGACCATACCTCTTGTGGAGTCTTTTTCTTAATGGCAACGGACGGAAATCGGTTAATAAAAAAATTGTAGTAGAGGTCACTTCATCCCAAAACGACTTTGGTAAACAAGCATTCGACCAAAACGACTTTGGTTAATAAGCATTTGACAACATACATCAAACTTTTTCTATGATTGTTCTATCCATCCATTCTGCAACATAGTTTTGCTATGGAGTGTGACAAATTGTCAAGTGTCTCACGATTCCTTCCAATTTGAACAATTCATTAAACTCATCATAACATAATTCTAAGCCATTATCTGTGCGGAGGTGTTTTATCTGTTTTCCTGTCTGCTTCTCAATCATAGTTTTCCAAGCCTTAAAAGAGGAAAACACATCACTTTTCTACTTTAAGAAGAATGCCCAAACTTTTTTAGAAAAATCATCAATGATCGTTAGAATATAATTAGCTTCACCCCTCGAAGGCACTCTAGATGATCCCCAAAGATCAGAATGAATATAATCCAATGTTCTTTTCGTGTTATGGATTCCTCTGGTGAATCAAACTGTAACACCCCGAACCCGAGACCGACACCGGAGTCGGACACGAGATGTTAACAAACTTTGAAAAATTTTTCCAGACACTGCCCAGTCTGAGTACTAGTCGCTTCAAAAATCATATCTTGAGTTTCACAACTCAAAAATCAGTTTTGTGATTTTTCCCTGAAACTAGACTCATGTCCCCACCTATGGATTTTTTTCTAGAATTTTTGGTCGGGCCAATTAGTACAGTTTATTAGTCAAAGTCTCCCATGTTACAGGGGTCGACTACACTGACCTTTTCCCATTACGACTGGGATATCTCTCTGCACAGAGCTTCAATACTGATGCCGTTTGTTTCTATGGAAACTAGACTCAGAGAGAAATCCATACATATATGGTATGACCCCTAATTATCTCTGGTCAATTTATAGTGAATTTCCAAAGGCGGAACAGTGAATCCAGAAACTGTTCTGGCCCTGTTCCACAAGAACCCGAATATCTCTTTCTGTACTGTTCCTATAATTGTTTCGTTACTTCCATATGAAAGTAGATTCATCAAGGTTCGATTACATAATTTATTCACTATTTAATTCCACTCCTACGAATTCTTGTGATTTTTCCAATCCACACCACTGCTGCTATCAGCTTCTGTTTTCAAAGTGAACCTTACCTAATTTGGGGTTTCATGGACCAACTAGGGCCTTGTCATACATAAGCCCACATATGATCATACTTAGCCATTCTAGTGGCTGATCATTTGCTCAACACTTCCATTCCAACATAGTTACATCATGAAACCATCTATACATTCATAATACGAATGGTCTAATGCCATACTCCACTTCTACAAGCCATTTTCGCATGGCTGTACACTTATACATTTCATAAAGTACTCGAAAGACAACAATGGGTAGTCCTATACATGCCATAACAAAATTCAACCAAAATAGTACCCAAAAGAGCCTTTGATAGTGTGGGCGACTTCGACTTCAAGATCCCGAGTCCGATAGCTGGAGAACCAAAAATCTATAAAACAGAGGAGCAATGTAACGAGTAAGCAATTTATGCTTAGTAAGTTTGAGCAAGGAATTCCAGCATAAACAAAGAATATCACACATTTAGCTAAACGGAATATTTCATAATACGCAATTTATCGATATTAAACTTGCTTCACAACATTAACAACCCTTATGCACATACACAATAGACTAACTTAGCCGAAGGCCGATAGCTCGTTTATCAACTGAGCGAACATTTATTTGTAAGGGCTCGATTTAATTCAACACATACGTATCATATCCCCATATTGGGATGTTTTTCGAGTATTCGCTGGAATTTTACAGCAAGCTCATTCGTTACCAATTCACGTACCTTCGGGATTTAACCGGATATAGCTCCTCGTTCAAATGCCTTCGGGACATAGCCCGGTTTTAGTAACTCACACCATGCCTTCGGGACGTAACCCGGATTTAACAACTCGGACGAATGCCTTCGGGACTTAACCCGGCTTTAATAACTCGCACGAATGCCCTCGGGACTTAACCCGGATTTAGTATCTCGCACAAAGGCCTTCGGATCTTAGTCTGGATATATTCGCTTAGCACAAAGCCTTCGGGACTTAGCCCGGACAGCATTCAATTAATCATGCACATCTAACAATAATTCATGGTACATTCATATCTCATTTTCGTTTACGAAACTCAAACATAAGGCACATATTGTCCTTGCACATTCGGCTCAATAGCCACACATAGAGCATGATTTAATCACATCGAAATTTAAGCTCTCTTACTCAAGAACTTACCTCGGGTGTTGTCGAACGATTCCGCTAGCTATTCAACCACTTTTTCCTTCCCTTTATCGGTTTTATTTCCCCTTTGCTCTTGAGCTTAATCAAACAAATAAATTGATTTCATCATTTAGGCATCAAAAGATGAACACAAGGCACTTAGCCCATATTTATACATTAGACATTAAAGTCTCATACATGCAAAAATCATGCATCAACACAACATATTAGCTAATTTCTTTGCCCTTGGCCGAATATGCATGTCCATTTTTGGGGTCGATTTCAACACTTAATACACACATATACACACTAGTAAAGCATCCTCCCCCTTTTCATCAATTTAACACATGCATTGCTCATTAACATGCAAAGTTACATTCGGCCTTAGCACACATCTTGCTAGCCGATTCTTCTCCATTTAGCAACCAATGCACATATGTGCTCTCACAAAAAAAAATGCTAAAAAGGAGGTTCAAGAATCATCAAGCCATCATCACATGCATCATTAACAAGCTTCATATTTTGCATGCAATGGCATTAACACAACCTCCACCTAGGCCGAATCTTAACTCATCCTCATGCCTCATCACCACAACATCAAACATCAACCAAGAATGATTCATCCATGGTCAAGTGCCATTTCCATCACATAGCAAGATTTAGACCATGGGTTAGGTAGAACTCAAGCTAACAACTAAAACATGCATGCCTCTCATGGAACATCATCAAACATACCTTAGCCTAGCTACATGCATGGCCGAATCTCTTCACCTTTCTTCTTCTTTCCTCCTTAAAATTTTTGGCCAAGGATGAACCAAAGGATGAGAAAATTTTTCTTTGTTTTTCTTTCTAGTTTTTGGCAAGCATGAAGATGAGAAAAGGATGAACAAAATTCCCCCCTTTCTCTTCTTTAGCTCACGGCAATGGGGGGACAAACACTACACACACATTTTTTTTTCTTTTGTTTTCCATTTCTTTATTACCCATACTCCTTATTTTATTCTTCCACTAACAAAACATGTTTCATGACATGTTTTACCCATCCTTCCTTGTCATGGCCGGCCACTACTCATTAGGGGGGAATTTGACATGCAAGTCCCCCCTTTGTCCACATGCACTAATAGGTCCTCACACATTGACCTATCACATTTTAGAATTTTCTCACATAAGTCCTATTGACTAAATTCACATGAAATCAACCAAATTGAAGCTTGAAATTTTCACACATTCATAATTACATATTCTACACAATAAGTATCACATTCAAACATTTCGGTGACTCGGTTTAGCGGTCCCGAAACCACTTCCCGACTAGGGTCAACTTTGGGCTGTCACAACTCTCCCCCACTTAAGAAATTTTCGTCCCCGAAAATCTTACCGGTAAATAGGTTTGGGTATCGTTCTTTCATTGAGCTCTCGGTCTCCCAAGTTGCTTCCTCGATCCCGTGTTTGAGCCATAACACCTTTACTAGCGGAACTCTTTTGTTTCGCAACTCCTTCACTTCACGAGCTAGGATACGCATCGGTTCTTCTTCATAGCTCATGTCGACTTGAATTTCAACCTCTGATGGGCTAATTATATGCGATGGATCAGATCGATAGCGTCGAAGCATCGAAACATGAAAGACGTCATGAGTCTTTTCAAGCTCCGGGGGCAAAATCAATCTATACGCAACCGGACCAACTCGTTCGGAGATTTTGTACGGCCCAATGAATCTTGGGCTCAACTTGCCCTTACGGCCGAACCTGAGTATCTTTTTCCAAGGTGAAACCTTAAGGAACACTTTGTCTCCCACCTGATACTCGATGTCTTTTCGTTTCAAATCTGCGTACGATTTCTGACGATCCGTGGCTACCTTCAGACTTTCACGGATTACCTTTACTTTCTGTTCAGCATCTCTAATCAAATCAACTCCGAAAATTTTGCTTTCACCGAGCTCGGTCCAAAACAATGGTGTACGGCATTTACGACCGTACAAAGCCTCGTAAGGTGCCATCTTAATACTTGATTGAAAACTATTGTTGTAAGCGAATTCAATCAAAGGTAAATATCGTTCCCATGAACTACTGAACTCGAGGATGCAACATCTCAACATATCCTCAAGTATCTGAATTATCCTCTCGGATTGACCATCGGTTTGGGGGTGAAAAGCAGTGCTAAAATGCAGCTTGGTACCCAGAGCTTCTTGCAATTTCTTCCAAAATCGTGAGGTGAATCTCGGATCTCTATCCGACACGATAGAAACAGGTACCCCGTGTAATCTCACAATTTGATAAACGTACAATTCAGCTAGTTTCTCTAATGAAAAATCCGTACGTACGGGGATGAAATGAGCCGACTTAGTCAGTCTATCAACAATAACCCATATCGCATCCTTCTTACTTGCTGATAAGGGCAGTCCGGACACAAAGTCCATTGTGACTCGATCCCATTTCCACTCGGGTATCATGATCGGCTGGAGTAATCCTGAAGGCACTTGATGTTCCGCTTTCACTTGTTGACATATTAAACATCTCGAAACAAAGTCAGAGATGTCCCGTTTCATACCATGCCACCAAAATTGACGTTTCAAATCATTGTACATTTTCGTACTCCCCGAGTGAATTGACATTCGGTTACAATGGGCTTCGTTCAGAATCATCGAAATGAGTTCTGAATTCCTTGGAACACACAAACGATTTCTGAACCTCAAACAATCATCATCATCAATTTGAAACTCCGATTCCTCGTTCGGAAAACACTTAGCCCGTTTTGCAACCAATTCATCATCGACTTTCTGAGCTTCACGAATTTGGTGAGTCAACAATGGTTTAGCTTTTAATTCAGCTACTAACACACTGTCTGGTAGAATAGACAAATGCACGTTCATCGCTCGTAAAGCAAACAATGACTTCCGGCTTAAGGCGTCCGCAACCACGTTAGCCTTTCCCGGGTGGTAATCAATGACAAGCTCGTAATCTTTCAACAACTCAAGCCAACGTCTTTGTCGCAGATTCAAGTCTCGTTGAGTCATCAAATATTTGAGACTTTTGTGATCCGAAAATACATGGCACTTCTCACCAAACAGATAATGTCGCCATATTTTTAAAGCAAACACGATGGCAGCTAGTTCGAGATCATGGGTCGGATAATTCCTCTCGTGTGGCTTCAATTGTCTCGACGCATAGGCCACGACTCGACCTTCTTGCATCAATACGCAACCCAACCCAAGTAGGGATGCGTCACTATAAATGACAAACTCTTTACCTGATTCGGGTTGCACCAAAATTGGAGCTTCAGTCAAATGAGTTTTCAGTTGGTCGAAACTTTTCTGACATTTCTCCGTCCACTCGAACTTAACATCCTTTTGAAGTAGCTTCGTCATTGGTGTGGCTATCATCGAGAAACCTTTCACAAATCGTCGGTAATAACCGGCGAGCCCCAAAAAGCTCCGAACTTCAATAACATTTCTCGGAGGTTTCCAGTCAAGTATGGCTGAAATTTTATTCGGGTCAACTCGAATACCCGACGCGGATACCACATGACCCAAGAAGCTAACCTCTCTTAACCAGAACTCACACTTACTGAACTTAGCATATAACTGCTTATCCCGCAAAATTTGCAGCACTAGCCTCAGATGCTCAGCATGTTCGGTCTCGTCTCTTGAATAGACCAAAATGTCATCAATGAACACCACTACGAACCGATCCAAATACGGTCTGAAGATCCGATTCATCAAATCCATAAATACTGCAGGGGCATTAGTGAGCCCAAACGGCATCACTAAGAATTCGTAGTGACCATATCTCGTTCTGAAGGCAGTTTTGGGAATATCTGAATCTCGGATTCGCAACTGATAATAGCCCGATCTCAAATCTATTTTTGAGAACACTGAGGCTCCCTTCAGTTGGTCGAACAAATCATCGATGCGCGGCAACGGATATTTGTTCTTTATCGTCACTTTATTCAGCTGACGATAGTCAATGCACAACCTCATGGTTCCGTCCTTCTTTTTCACGAACAATACTGGTGCACCCCAAGGTGAGAAACTTGGTCGAGCGAAACCTCTATCCGTCAGTTCTTGCAACTGAGCTTTCAACTCCTTTAACTCGGTTGGTGCCATACGATACGGAGCTATCGAAATCGGCGTAGTCCCAGGTACAAGCTCAATACCAAACTCTACCTCCCGAACAGGTGGTAAACCCGGTAATTCTTCCGGAAAAACATCCGGGTATTCACAAACCACCGGCACAGATTCGGGTTTCTTTTCTAATTCTTTGTCACCAAGTACATACGCAAGGTATGCTTCGCACCCTTTTCTTACATATTTCTGTGCCAACATTGCTGATATTACAGCTGGCATCCCCTCTAAGTCTGCAGACTCAATTCGGACTACTTCGTTATTTGCGCATCTCAAATCAATAGTCTTGCTCTTGCAATTCACAATCGCATCATGCGCGGTCAACCAATCCAAACCAAGGATAACATCAAATTCATCAAACGGCAAGAGCATCAAGTTCGCCGGGAAACAGGAACCTCGAATTTCCAGGGGACATTTCTTACACACTTTGTCGACAAGCACGTAACGACCCAAGGGATTTGACACCCGAATTACGAACTCAGTAGACTCAATAGGTAAAGTCTTACTGGATGCTAAGGTTTCACATATGTAAGAATGAGTAGAACCGGGGTCAATCAAAGCAATTACATTAGTATCAAAGAGGGTGAATGTACCGGTAATAACATCAGGCGAAGAAGCATCCTCGCGGGCACGTATAGCATAAGCTCTAGCAGGCGCACGGGCTTCGGATCTGGTTATATCATCTCTAGATCCTCTCTGACCACCACCAGCATTGCCCATATTTCCAGATGGTCTACCTCGAGCAGTGGTAGCACCCGGTCTCCCACTCTGATTTGCATTCTGCCCCGACAACCTCGGGCAATCTTTAATGAAGTGGTCCACTGATCCGCATTTGTAACAGGAGCGGTCAGGAAATCTACAACTCCCCGAATGCCATTTACCGCAATATCGGCATTTCGTCCTGTCTCGACGTTCATTCCCAACACTGGCGACCGAAGTGCCTCGTGTACCCACAGGGGGTCGATCACGATCTCGTCCAAAAAGGCCCGAAGTGCCTCTAAACTGGCCCGCATCATCTCGAAATCTCTTCGATGTCTGTTGAAGAGACCTCCCGAGGATCTTTTACGAAACTCTCCAGTTCCCTCATCAACTCTTTGCTTTTCTTTTCTAAGCTCTTCGGCTTTACAAGCTCGTTCAACAAGTACCACGAACTCTTGTATTTCAAGAACGCCAACGAACATTTTATATCTTCATTCAGCCCATCCTCGAAGCGTTTACACATAATAGCTTCGGACGAAACACATTCCCGAGCGTATTTTCTAAGTCTAACAAATTTTCGCTCGTAATCAGTAACCGACATGGAGCCTTGCTTAAGCTCAAGAAATTCCTTCCGTTTTTGATCAACAAATCTCTGACTGATATACTTTTTCCGAAACTCAGTTTGGAAAAACTCCCAAGTTACTTGCTCTCGGGGCACAATAGAAGTCAGAGTACTCCACCAATAGTAGGCAGAATCACGTAGCAAGGAGATAGCACACTTTAGGCATTCATCGGGTGTACAAGATAGCTCATCGAGTACCCGGATAGTGTTGTCCAGCCAAAATTCAGCTTGCTCGGCGTCATCGCTATCCATAGCCTTAAATTCAGTAGCCCCATGTTTTCGGATTCTGTCAACTGGGGGCTTATTTGACCTTATTTGGTCCGTTACCGGTGGTATTGTAGGTGCGGGGGTAGTATTTGTCGGGAATGGAGGTTGTGGAACAGCCATATTAGTTCGAATGTATTGGTTAAATCAATCATTCATCACGCTATAGAATGCTTGTCTAGCTTCATCATTCTGATTACTAGCATTAGGTTGAGAGTCGCCGGCACTGTCCCTTGTGCGGGAGCAGGCGCTACACTCTCAAGATCATCAGCTACTTCTCGGTCACGATCGGGATCCATTACTATAAATAAACACATTTACGATTGTCAGAAATCACCACACTATCAAGTAATCACATAAAATGGCATGTATAGCTAGACCCAAAACATTACGGTAGTCCTAGAATCGACTAAACCGTAGCTCTGATACCAATAAAATGTAACACCCCGAACCCGAGACCGACACCGGAGTCGGACACGAGATGTTAACAAACTTTGAAAAATTTTTCCAGACACTGCCCAGTCTGAGTACTAGTCGCTTCAAAAATCATATCTTGAGTTTCACAACTCAAAAATCAGTTTTGTGATTTTTCCCTGAAACTAGACTCATGTCCCCACCTATGGATTTTTTTCTAGAATTTTTGGTCGGGCCAATTAGTACAGTTTATTAGTCAAAGTCTCCCATGTTACAGGGGTCGACTACACTGACCTTTTCCCATTACGACTGGGATATCTCTCTGCACAGAGCTTCAATACTGATGCCGTTTGTTTCTATGGAAACTAGACTCAGAGAGAAATCCATACATATATGGTATGACCCCTAATTATCTCTGGTCAATTTATAGTGAATTTCCAAAGGCGGAACAGTGAATCCAGAAACTGTTCTGGCCCTGTTCCACAAGAACCCGAATATCTCTTTCTGTACTGTTCCTATAATTGTTTCGTTACTTCCATATGAAAGTAGATTCATCAAGGTTCGATTACATAATTTATTCACTATTTAATTCCACTCCTACGAATTCTTGTGATTTTTCCAATCCACACCACTGCTGCTATCAGCTTCTGTTTTCAAAGTGAACCTTACCTAATTTGGGGTTTCATGGACCAACTAGGGCCTTGTCATACATAAGCCCACATATGATCATACTTAGCCATTCTAGTGGCTGATCATTTGCTCAACACTTCCATTCCAACATAGTTACATCATGAAACCATCTATACATTCATAATACGAATGGTCTAATGCCATACTCCACTTCTACAAGCCATTTTCGCATGGCTGTACACTTATACATTTCATAAAGTACTCGAAAGACAACAATGGGTAGTCCTATACATGCCATAACAAAATTCAACCAAAATAGTACCCAAAAGAGCCTTTGATAGTGTGGGCGACTTCGACTTCAAGATCCCGAGTCCGATAGCTGGAGAACCAAAAATCTATAAAACAGAGGAGCAATGTAACGAGTAAGCAATTTATGCTTAGTAAGTTTGAGCAAGGAATTCCAGCATAAACAAAGAATATCACACATTTAGCTAAACGGAATATTTCATAATACGCAATTTATCGATATTAAACTTGCTTCACAACATTAACAACCCTTATGCACATACACAATAGACTAACTTAGCCGAAGGCCGATAGCTCGTTTATCAACTGAGCGAACATTTATTTGTAAGGGCTCGATTTAATTCAACACATACGTATCATATCCCCATATTGGGATGTTTTTCGAGTATTCGCTGGAATTTTACAGCAAGCTCATTCGTTACCAATTCACGTACCTTCGGGATTTAACCGGATATAGCTCCTCGTTCAAATGCCTTCGGGACATAGCCCGGTTTTAGTAACTCACACCATGCCTTCGGGACGTAACCCGGATTTAACAACTCGACGAATGCCTTCGGGACTTAACCCGGCTTTAATAACTCGCACGAATGCCCTCGGGACTTAACCCGGATTTAGTATCTCGCACAAAGGCCTTCGGATCTTAGTCTGGATATATTCGCTTAGCACAAAGCCTTCGGGACTTAGCCCGGACAGCATTCAATTAATCATGCACATCTAACAATAATTCATGGTACATTCATATTCATTTTCGTTTACGAAACTCAAACAAAGGCACATATTGTCCTTGCACATTCGGCTCAATAGCCACACATAGAGCATGATTTAATCACATCGAAATTTAAGCTCTCTTACTCAAGAACTTACCTCGGGTGTTGTCGAACGATTCCGCTAGCTATTCAACCACTTTTTCCTTCCCTTTATCGGTTTTATTTCCCCTTTGCTCTTGAGCTTAATCAAACAAATAAATTGATTTCATCATTTAGGCATCAAAAGATGAACACAAGGCACTTAGCCCATATTTATACATTAGACATTAAAGTCTCATACATGCAAAAATCATGCATCAACACAACATATTAGCTAATTTCTTTGCCCTTGGCCGAATATGCATGTCCATTTTTGGGGTCGATTTCAACACTTAATACACACATATACACACTAGTAAAGCATCCTCCCCCTTTTCATCAATTTAACACATGCATTGCTCATTAACATGCAAAGTTACATTCGGCCTTAGCACACATCTTGCTAGCCGATTCTTCTCCATTTAGCAACCAATGCACATATGTGCTCTCACAAAAAAAATGCTAAAAAGGAGGTTCAAGAATCATCAAGCCATCATCACATGCATCATTAACAAGCTTCATATTTTGCATGCAATGGCATTAACACAACCTCCACCTAGGCCGAATCTTAACTCATCCTCATGCCTCATCACCACAACATCAAACATCAACCAAGAATGATTCATCCATGGTCAAGTGCCATTTCCATCACATAGCAAGATTTAGACCATGGGTTAGGTAGAACTCAAGCTAACAACTAAAACATGCATGCCTCTCATGGAACATCATCAAACATACCTTAGCTAGCTACATGCATGACCGAATCTCTTCACATTTCTTCTTCTTTCCTCCTTAAAATTTTTGGCCAAGGATGAACCAAAGGATGAGAAAATTTTTCTTTGTTTTTCTTTCTAGTTTTTGGCAAGCATGAAGATGAGAAAAGGATGAACAAAATTCCCCCCTTTCTCTTCTTTAGCTCACGGCAATGGGGGACAAACACTACACACACATTTTTTTTCTTTTGTTTTCCATTTCTTTATTACCCATACTCCTTATTTTATTCTTCCACTAACAAAACATGTTTCATGACATGTTTTACCCATCCTTCCTTGTCATGGCCGGCCACTACTCATTAGGGGGGGAATTTGACATGCAAGTCCCCCCCTTTGTCCACATGCACTAATAGGTCCTCACACATTGACCTATCACATTTTAGAATTTTCTCACATAAGTCCTATTGACTAAATTCACATGAAATCAACCAAATTGAAGCTTGAAATTTTCACACATTCATAATTACATATTCTACACAATAAGTATCACATTCAAACATTTCGGTGACTCGGTTTAGCGGTCCCGAAACCACTTCCCGACTAGGGTCAACTTTGGGCTGTCACACAACTCTCTTTACTTCCCAAAACGCAGTGCTCACAGAACTTCAGTTTTCTAATGCTTGTCCATCAAAAGTCTCTTTTGCTTAATTTGTCATGTCGTTCTCACTCACATGCCCTATATGCATATGCCAAGTCTAGTAACACCATCATCTGACAAAGAAGAGGAAGCGACGGCTGCATTACCAGTAACAGGAAAACCTTGCAAAACATATAACTTGGCAGTCTTTCTCTACTCTTTCATCACAACGAAGGAACTTTTGCTAATCTTTAGAACCCCACTTCCAGTTGTGTACTTGTGCTTTTTTGAATCAAGAGTACTCAACGAAATCAAATTTCTCTTCAATTTTGGTACATGTTGTACGCCACTAAGTGTTCTAACGACTCCATCGAACATCTTAATTTTAATCATGCCAATACCTACGATTTTACATGAAGCAGTATTTTCCATCAAAACAACACTTTCAGACACTATTTCATATGTTGCAAACCAATCCCAATTGAGACTTATATGGAATGTGCAACCAGAATTGAGGATTCACTCCTCGCTCACTTTAGAGTTGTCGGTAGAAGCAACTAGGAGTTCACATCATTGTAGTTTTTTACAACATCAGCTTCACCATATGTTTTGGTTGTTTTCCCTTTTGATTCACAGCCTCTCTTTTTCTCTTATTCTGTAACTTATAGCACTCAAATTTAATGTTCCCTTTCTTCTTACAGAATTTATAGGTTTTACCTCTATTTGAAGATCTTGATCTACCTTTAGATTTACTGCGAGGATTTCATTCATTTGTATTTGTCCTCCTGCAATTATCATCAGTATTTTGTTCTTGTCTCCCACAAATAATGAAATCCTCTACATGAGAGTCGGATCCAACCACAAGATGTTTCATCTTGTCATACGAGGTTAAAGAAGCATGGACTTCACCAACTGTGAAAGATTCGCGGCTATACAAAATCGTATCTCTAAAGGTTGAATAAGAAGAGGCAACGAACAAAGTAGAATTAAACCTAAATATTTTTTATCATACTGAACCTCAATGGCCTCTAGGTCTGAGAGAATTTCTTTAAACACAATTAAGTGTTCGTGCACAGACACACCTTCCTCCAAACGATGAGCATAAAGACGCTGCTTTATATGCAACTTGCTAGTTTTTTGACATGCATAGTTGCTACAGTTTTCCCATAATGTAGCGGCAGTCTTCTCCTTCATCACGTCCTATAGAATTTCATTCAACAAATGCAAATGTAATTGTGTTAAAGTCTTTCTATCTTTACACTTTTTCTCTTCCTCCGTCAATGCCAAAGGCATCTTATCTATCCCCAGTAGGCATCCTCCAAACCCATTTGCACAAGAACTGCCTGTATCTTGATCTGCCACAATGTGAATTTGGTGTTGCAATCTAACAGTGAAATATCATACTTCAATGTTTTCATTACCGTGATCAAGACAAGTAACCCAAAAAAGTTCTGATACCAGTTTTTAGAACTAACGTCGATAATGAAAATATAGAATGATAGCAAAACAATAATAAAAAGAAAAATAAAGCACATAAATTTTACATGGAAAACCCTTTTTGGGAAAAACCACAGGGAAAGGAAAAAAAATTCACTAATGTCAAATTCGATTGATATAAGAAGATTTTAGACTATATCTATTTATAAGTTGAAAAACCTTATTCTAATCAATGTCAAATAGATAAAGTGTAGTAAGGTTGAAAAACATTATTCTAATCAATGTAAAATAAAAGAAGTATAGTTCTATATAGATTTTTATTTTATTTTATTTTACCACTGGATTTTATTTTAACAAGGGTTCGAGTTACTCAACTCTAACAAATTATTTTCTTCTTTAGTGAAAAGATGAAAAATTCTATAAAATCATATACTGAGTCTGACTCTTAAAAAAATCATTGTCACAAACATGTTAGGGAAGTCGTAACTATAATATTTCAAGCTCCACAAATAAATAAAATCTATTACAATCCCTGTAAAAACAACCACATTATAAGTTGAGTACCATATAATAATAATGAACAAGGTCAACATGGACTCTTGGCAGCTAAAAATGCATACTCCAGTCCAATCCTATCCAATCTTATATTCATGATCTAATGGATTACATAAGGTTGATCCGATCCGATTCAATCTTCCAAATATGTTTCCTCAAGTGATATGATATTCATTGATGGGCTAGATACATTCCACATAATTAACACAAAAATTATTTTAATTCAATAAAACAACACTAATATAGAAAAAGTCTTGACTGTCCCAATTAGCTAGGGAGTGGGAACTCCCTTCGGCGCTTATTCCTCATTTTCATATTTTTCAACAGATTCCACAATGCTATGATGTGTGCTAAAAAAATAACTATTGAGAAATAGAATCTAAATTACGTGAAAAATGTATTATTCATAGAAATAAGCGATTTGATAAAAATGTTGATAATGAAACGATAAAAGCTCCTCAAGAATATTTTAGAATTGATTATTTTTTATACATAGTAGATTAAGCATTTTTTCTCTCTAAAATAGATTTGAATAATTTAAAATATATAAATATATTTTTGGTTTTTTTATTGAATATAGAAAAAATAAAGTCATTAGATTATGAAAATTTGAAAGTATATTGTCTTAATCTTGAAAATTCTTTGAAACATGGAAGTCATATAAATATTGTTGGATTAGATTTGTTCTAAAATTGAATATTTTGAAAGAAACTATCAAATTGGAAAATGACACTCAATTGACATAATTATATGTAAAGAGTTTATTCCTTTCCAAATGTGTATAATGTTAACTATTCATGTTTATGTTGAATCAACCGAGAAAATTTCTTAAAACTAAAATTGATAAAATCTTACTTAAGATTAACAATGTCTCACAAAAAATTAAATGGTTTACATATTTTATTAATTGAAAAAGAATCTTATACGAGATTTATTATGATAGATTAATAGATAATTTGCTCTCTAAAGGCTAAAAAAATAAATTTAAATAAACATTTATAATTTTTTTTATAGCTAGTTAACTAATATAAAGATTTCTCTTTTTTAAGTTTTTAAAAATGTTGAGATACATTAGGTAAATATACTAACAATTTAATTACCTTAGTTGCAATTTATCTTAACATTAAATTAAGGATTATTAATAAATTTAATAAAAAAATTTAAACACTGTTAAGCTTAGTTTAGTATTGCTTCTCAAAAGTATTAGAGCCATAAGTAGTATTAAACAAATAACTTTTAAGTCGGAATTATTTTTGACAAGTACTTTTGAACTCAAAAGCAAAAAAAAATTTTTATAGCTTATACAGAGGCGATTTTAAGGGGGGTGGTATGGGCCCCGACCCCCCTAAAATAAAAAATTATTATTTAGGCCCTCTAAATTTTTTTTAAAATTTTAAATTAATAAAGTTAAAATTATACTTAGACCCCTTTAAAATTATAAAAATTTAATTTAATTATTTAAAAATTATAAAGATATATACTATAAAAATTAAAATTTCATTCGGCTCATCCTAAAAAATTGTTTTGGCCTCGCCCTTGAACTTATACTTTTGGCAAAAGCACTTTTAAGAATAAAATATAATTTTAAACTTTATAATATATTTTATATAATATTTATATTGGATATGTAATTACTTTTCTATTATAAATTATTTAAATATTATTTAAATTCATATTTATTAGTTTATAACACATATCTAAAATAGATATTTTATTTCTCAAAAATATTTTCATGCAACAAAATTAAACACTTAAATATTAACTAAACTTTTAAAATATATTCTCAAAAATTATTTTTTCACAACCATTTTTAAAAACAGGTTTCAAAAGCAATAAACTAACCCTAGAGACAAAAAAAAAAAAAAAGGCGGCGTTTGGTTTTCAACTCTTAAAGGGAGATATTTGACTTGGTAGCCGTCTTGCTTCTTGTATCACTCGCTTAAATGGAGAAGGGCCCACCTATACTACTTCAAACTCGGAAGGCTTTTATTTGACCGACGCCACCAAGTAGACCAAACTCACTCGCTTTTCTATTTGCTTTTTCCACCCTCGTGCGGAATATAGCTAACCCAACTACTTGTGTAATTTTATTTTAATAAATCAACTAAAAGCTTTACTTTCACATTTCTCATCAATTCACACTAGCCACGCAACTTCCCTTCCCTTCCCTTCCCTTATAAAATCCCCTTCACTCTCACTCACTCTTCCAAACTCTCAATTTCTTCTTTGCTTTTTGAAAACCTTGGCTCATTTTCAGTGCTTAATCAGATGGCTTTAGAAGCTCTTAACTCCCCAACAAACGCTGCTGCTCCTTTTCACTTCCAAGATACCAATTTACACTGCCTCGATTCCTTCACCAAGCGTAAGCGTTCCAAGCGACCACGCTTGGACGATGACCATGTTCCCACCGAGGAAGAATACGTCGCTCTCTGCCTTATTATGTTAGCACGCGGCGGTGCTCCTCGAACGACCTCCACTACTTTGACTCACCAAAACTTGGCACCTAGTAGTGCAGCGTTTGCAACAGGCCAATTCTTACCAGGCTTGGGTGGCACAAAGCAGCACCGTAAACTTTCAGGAGGCAACGATGACCACCAACGCCAACGACCTTATCAGCCGTTGGATCAAACCAAGCGGTAGTCCCACGAGTGTTCAATCTGTCACAAAAGCTTCCCTCTGGCCAGGCCTTGGGAGGCCATAAGCGATGCCACTATGAAGGTGGGGCAGCGAATACCGGTAGCATTACATCTGAAGGAGGAGTTCAACCTCAACCAATACCACCCACCGGGACTTTGATCTGATATACCGGGTTTCTGCATTCTCACCGCTAATTTTTTTTTTCCGGCGGTGATGATGGTTGAAGCCCCCCTATAAAAACCATGTTCTTGAGCCAGAGGCCCCCAAAATTGAAGTACTAATGTTAGGCCAGAAGTACTCAACATTTTTTTTTTTTTTTTTTAGTAGCTAAAGGCTAATAACAGCCCATAGAGATGAGGTGTATGTTGCATGTGTTATTGTTTGGTTGTCGTAATTAATAATATTTAGTTTACAAAGTCATTTTGGGTCGAATGGTTGTGGTTAGGAAGATAGCATGAAGTGGGGGTGTACGTGATGGGGCGGCTATAAGTTGATTTGTGATTCATTTCTTTCCGCATATACATGCTGTTTCGTGTGGGAAAGTGATTGAGTTAGTGGTGGCTTTTGATCTGATACTTTCTTCTTCATCATCATCACTTCCGTATTGATTCAATCAATGCTAATACAATGCATATTTGGATTCACCGAGTCCCCAGTTTTTTATTGGTCAAATTCTCGCCGTCTACTTTGCATAACTTGTAGATATACTGCTTGTATATTAATTTGATTAAATATATTTTATATTTTTTTTTGAATTTTAAAATTTTAGTCTAAACTAAATTGTAAGAGTTAATATATTTGGTTAAATTATACTATTAGTCTTGTATTATTTCTAAAGTGATAAATTTAATCCATGTTCTT